>NC_054712.1:2007065-2267065 GCF_016097555.1 Gigantopelta aegis | reverse complement strand
ACAGCAATAGTCACCCATAGTAAAGAACGTCGTCTGCTCGACGTAGTTTGAAATTATATTTTCTCTTTTGTTTTGTCCTCGTAAATTATATTTGCTCTATTGTTAATCTGTCTACTAGTTGGTTATCAGTTTTGTATTAAGGCTCATTTAGACTTCATGCTGCGTGTGCGTGCGGTCGAGCTAAAAACAAAAAAACAAAATAAATTTGTCTTAATGAGAGTATCTAGACTGGATGTGTACGATGTGTGGGTCTGCAAAGGCAGATGTTGTATATACCCAGGGTGTGCATTTCATGGTTGCCCGGTCGCCCGAGGCGTTTGAAAACAACGTCGGGCAAGTCAAAACCTTATCTTGAGTCGCCCGCTATGCCCTATGTGAGCCTTTACTGTACTATGAGTAGGGTACTTGTTTTATGTATATCTTAGCCAATGTTTCTTTCTTTGATATATATAGCACACACACACACACACACACACACACACACATACACACGCACACGACTTTTAAAGCCGGATTGACGCCCATGCTATAGGATGGTGCATATCGAAAAGAGTAGCCCATGAAGTGGCGGCAGCGGGTTAACTTCCTCAATATCTGTGTGGTCCTTAACCATATGTCTGACGCCATATAACCGTAAATAAAATGTGTTGAGTGCGTCGTTAAATAAAACATTTCCTTCCTTCCTATCATTTCGTTTTGGGTTCGGGATGATAGGTAGGTAGTATTTTGGAGCATTGCCTGATTCCCGTGTACTCCCAGAGCTTCTCATCGAGTTGTGCTGGCTGTTTTATTAAGGACAGGACGTTTCCTGGGTCTCCACCAGAATGGAACATGTAGTTCATTGTCTCCCCTAAGACCCATGCATTGGCGTCCGCAGTATAACACTTCTTCTTCTGCTACTGATTCGAGAATGTGCATATTTTCAATAATGTTGGCCTGCTGCGTTCTGTCGGTTTTTCAACAGACTGGAGGAATACTTTAGTTTCTACAAGTGCAGTTAAATTGCCAAGATTTGTGGTGTCATTTAGTGAATGGGGAGTTTGCCATAATTCTCATCTGTTTTCTGAGTTTTGCTTTAGTGAATAAGAAACAGCACAGAGAGAACACGCGATCAACCTTGCAACTGTAAACAAGCCACCATCCATAGTCACCCAACCACTGGTGTCCGGATGTTCTGTTGCATCCACCATGATATTGTGTTGTGAAGATGTAGTGTTAGCTTAATATATTGCATTTGTCATTGTCACCACCAGACAACCTATTCATAGAGTTTATTATGATGTCCTGGACAGATTGTGTAGCATTCATTAATAACCCAAATGTCTGATTATTTGTGACTTCCCATCATTCACCCTTATTGGCCAAGTTGTTATTAATTGGTCTGGGTCGTCGAGATCAGCATACGAGGGGTCATTTGTATTTGTAGTGTTAGTGTTAGTGTTTTGGATTATCCAGTCCTGCAATAGTTCTGTTTAACTGATTTCGTTAGTCGATGATCTATTAGTTTCACCATGTTAATTTTCTTGGGCAGGGATACAACTTGTAAACCAAAACAATGAGGAGTCCAAACATCATTCAAATCCCATATAAATGAGAGGAAGCAGTGAGTGTCACTTATCGGAGCTCTCCAGGTGACACAGTGGTTCACAGGCCAGTCTGACATTTGTACATATGTTTAGCGTTGAAGGTTCAATAGCCGTGCTGGGGTGTCGTTAAATATCTATTCTGTTCTGTTCCATAGGGCTTTTGTACTTTTACTACTGTATTATTGTATTATTATTGTTCAGTAGCGGTGGGGGGGGGGGGGGGGGGGGGGGTCCAGGGATCCGGACCTTTTCAGAAATTCTGCATCCTCGCCTGCTGTTGAACCCTTGTTTTTATTTTAATCTGTACGCAAGGACATACGTAATTAAAGAATGTATCTGTCTGCCTATGTGATGTAACACAATGGCTAATAATGGCTAACCCGAGAGTGTGTATATCGCACTGGCTATGTTCGCAGTTAGGTAATCTATCTGAAGACGGCAAAATGACAATAAACGAAACAATTAGTGGCAGCACTGGAAAGAAATTAGTTTTAGCCACTTTTCAGATATACACAATGTACATTTTATTAGCCAGATACTACATTTTGTAGCCACTCTGTGTACAAATTGCAATTGGCTAATGAATAAGGTGCCATTGTGAATAAGTTTACAGTTGTTATGTTTCTCTATTTTATTAGTTTAAAATCTAAAACATGAAGTAAGGAAGGAATTGTTTTATTTAACGACGCACTCAACACGTTTTACTTTACAGTTATATGGCATCGGACATATGGTTAAGGACCACACAGATATTGAGAGAGGAAACTCGCTGTCGCCACTTCATGGGCTACTCTTTTCGATTGGCAGCAAGGGACCTTTAATATGCACCACCCCACAGACAATATTGCACATCCACGGCCTTTGATATACCAGTCGTGGTGCTCTGGCTGGAACGAGACTAAAGCATGAAAGTCTTTTATAATGCAACATTTTAATTATTTAACATAAATTGTATGCGGACTAGGAGGAACATTAAGTCTAATGGTTAAATTGGTGGCCATTTTGAATTTCCATATAGCTGCCATTCTGAATTTCCATATGGCTGCCATTTTGAATTTCAAGGTGATTGCCATGACTGGATGATGGTTATAAAAATGTCACCGCTGAATTCATTGATCCTAGAAATGTACATAGCCAACAATAATTTTGCTGCTACATTAACCGGGAGTTGAGATATATGAAAATACTGTGACGACCGAGCGTCTGAATGTTTTGTGAATGGCTGGTAATAAACTCCTAAATAACTATAGAAGGCAAAGATGACACAACAAATTTGTAAAGTTCAATCATTTATTATGTAACAACACGGGTAAATAGTTTTCCAACAGTCTCAGTAAAATGCTTCTTGCACTTCACTATATTATTTGTATATCAATCAGTATTTGCTATCAACAAGCACTTTCAAGTCATACACATTGACCAATATGTCATTAAATGTTACTAAAATCTAATATTGTCTCAGCTATATGCATGCATTAAGGTAAGTAGTATTCAGGTTACTTATTTCATCATTAAACTACATTATGCAACTAGACAACTATATCCATTATAACTAAATTTCTATTTACTTATACTCTAACTTCAGATGTGCTAGTTTAATATATTGCTTTGTCTTTAATATTACAGTTCACTACACTATCTCTAATACTATCTCTCACTACTTCCTACTACTTCAGTACTATATTTCTCTACTCAGAGTAGCACTACATCATTCTCTGTCACTTCAACACTATAATAACTACACAACGTGGCACTACATCACCCACAACTACCACTTAAACACTATAAACTACACAGGGTGGCACTACATCACCCTCAACTACCACTTAAACACTATAAACTCAGTAGGGTGGCACAACATCACCCTCAACTACCACTTAAACACTATAAACTACACAGGGTGGCACTACATCACACACAACTACTACTTAAACACTTTAAACTACACAGGGTGGCACTACATCTCCCACAACTACTTAACTATATTTAACTTCTCAATCTCCACTACTTCTACACTATCTTCTCTTATACAGTGTGAACTACCTCACTTTTCGCTACTTCAGCAATATATTAAACTACACTATTTCAGTACTTCTAACTTAATAGACTACATATTCCTATCTTAGAATACTATCACTTATGTCCAAGACACTTTATCTTAATGTTAACTATTCACAGTAAATACCATAGCACTTCTGGGCTCTCAATTTATGATTGAAGGCTAACCTATATCTAAATAATAAAATTTTTAATTAATTATATTGCCAAATATAATTATCATGTTTATTGATGCTACGTATTAGTGAGAATGGCTATCTAATCCCAACTCTTTATTTAAAAACCCACAATTTTACAAAATAAACAAAATGGGTCCCAACCCACCTAATGTAAGGGTAATGCCAGACTGACGGCCAGCAGGTCAGGTCAGGTCATAGGGTTTTACGTGCACATTCACAACAAGCTGTTGTAACGCACGCCTGTCGTGGGCACAAGAGCCGGCCTTGGCAGGAAAGGTGGGGGGAGGGGAGAGGAGGAACCGCCTGCACTGGCAGGTGCAAAGGAGCACCAGTGCAAAGGGGCACCAGCAGCCCGATCAAATCGGTAGCAGGCGGGTGGGGGTGGTGGTGGTGCTATGGAATTTTGAATGGAGCAGTTAATGCCAAAGAGAAAAGGTGCGCAATTTTGTTCAGGAAATTTGGCGCAATTTTGAACGGTCGGTCGAAAGTTAAATGACAGAGCTAGTATAGGTTTTGACATTAGTGAATCGAGAGTAGCTCGTTAGTTTTAGACCTCTATGATGCTGTGGTGTCTCCTTAGGTTGCCCATAGGGCCCTTAAAAATAGCCTGACCGCTTCTGGTCGTGGTATGATAACCCATTAAATATATATTAAAAATATTAAACGCTGCCTTTTTATAACTTTTGATAATCAGTGAAAAAATCAGCGTGCTGAATCAGCGGAGCGTGCTCAATCAGCGAACTAAGACCCGCTCCCTGTTTGGCTGGGTAAGGCTAGTCACGCTAAAAGTACACCCGACTTCCCTATTACTGGTATAAACGAATACCTCAATAAATTATCTAAATAAACATATACAGTAAATTCTAATCTCATTCATGTTCCTACAAAAATAATAATTTAAACTTTGGTTTTCCAAAATTTAGTTGTATTTAACGCTAAAAGGTTTGACAGCTGTGACCCGGATGTCCAATAAATATAATTCTTGAAGGTCACGGTCAACTCGTCCATGACCGGCATTTGCAAGTGCGTGAGCATATAAACATGATTTGTTAAACACTCAGAAGTGACAAGAAACTTCGTGCCACGACATGGCATCATTGGAATATGAATTTGGAATGTACACAAGTAATAATTACATCATTTAAAAGGATCGATATTCGCCCAAACGTAATAAAATGGACATAAAAGACTTCGTAAGTTGGCGGTTGGTATGGTCTCATACCGGAGTTATGTGAGCGCCAGTTTAGAATTATGAATTACTCAAACAGTATTACTTATAAATATACTGGGGTCTCACAATACATTAAAATGTTGGCCAATATGAATTTCAAGATGGTTGCCATGATTGGATGACTATAAAAATGTCACCAATAAATATGTGACTACAAAAATGTACATAGACAAGAACAAAATTTGTTTCTATGTTAACCGGGAGTTGAGATATATGGAACAATGTATTAAACTAGTGGCGATTTTGAATTTCAAGCTGGCTGCCAAGGTCGGGCAACAATTTTAATGTTATTTTATTTTTTATTTTTTTAACACACTAATTCACTGAGCTCATAAATGTAAACAGATGCCGTAATTGTTTAATTGGGTCAACTGAGAATAAAAATATAAAAATGACGGCCATTTTGACTTTCAAGATGGCTGTCATATCCAAATGGCCAAACATAATGTTATCAGCGAGTTCATTGACCTCAAAAATTCAAATAGCCACTAAATTGCACGTATTTTTGCTATAACCTGGCGATTTACTGATATTGTACACCATTCTTCGTTATGAGCGTATTTGTTTAATTTTATGGGAAGCCATTTGAAATTTTAAAAATGCGCCGCCATAGTTATGACATCATTGATATGACCTCTCTATAAAAGACTATCGGTGAGATACCCATTGCGTTATTTATGTCTCTTAGTATATATCTTAATTTTTAATGATATACAAATATATCGTTAGTCCCAGCGAGCACCCGTTCTTTCAGCAATATTTATATTACTAATAGACAATACGACATGCAATTCAATAGCAAATAGAAACTGTGTAGACCTACGGTAAGATGTTTTGGCCTGAACTGAACTTTATTTACTCTCAGGCCGTAAATCACGGCATATCAAGCCCGTAGGAACGACTTTGGGAGCATCCACAATCCCGTAGGAACGACTTTGGGAGCATCTATTCCCGCTCCAGCTCTCAGCCAAAGATGACCTTTGCCGCTAAGTCGCGCCCCGCTCTGTCGATCTCCCCCCACTGCTGGGGTCGATGATTCAGAGTTTGGGCGTGTTGACAGAATACAAACTGTCACAGAAGGGAGGGAGGGCCTACGTAACACTAGTTTATGTAGGCCACGCACAACAACCGACCTGGAGGAAGAGAAGACAGAGGAGGAGGACAGGAACGACAGAAACGGCACAGGAGGGGGCCAAAGCCGGTGGCTACTCCACCGGTAGCGGTCCCTTCGCCGCCGCCGACGTCGAGCATCCCGTCCCCACCCCAACGCAGACCAGCCATCGCATAGAAGTGGACCCGCCGGACAGCCCTGACACTCTCGAGACCGAGGTTCAAAACCCCCACCCGTCGGCCCTTTTAAGGGCCAATCTTACGGCGCCGTCGGGTGGGTTTGAACAAGCGGTCACTCCGAAACCAAAGCCGGCCACACTCTCCCCCCGGAGGAGAGGAGACCAGCTAAAATCGCCAGGACCACAGCCCCGCCGGACATCAGTACGACCAACCACCAGGCACGGCCCTCACTGACTCGCCATTCGAGCTACCATATCCGACGCCATATAACCGTAATTAAATGTGTTGAGTGCGTCGTTAAATAAATCGTTTCCTTCCTTCGAGCTGCCATATGACGAGGAAAGGGGCACATGCGACATCCGCGGGTTCAAGAAAGGAGAGCATGGTGACTATCGCCACATGGTCACCACTCTTCACAGCGGACAATTCAAGCAAGTGTTCATCCACGGAAAAGCACCCAACCGGATTGTCCACAAGGTACTGCGCAGGGTCTTCGACAGCCACTACCTGAGCGTCCTCCAGTTGTACGGCATCATCTTTGACAAGTTTCCAAACTTCCACGCCAAACCGCTTCAGTGCTTAAGTCGTAAGCGAGAAGCCCGCCTCCCCCCCCCCCCCCCCTTCCTGTCTTGGACGAAAGAGCTTGCTTCGCAAGCACTTGCGCCCACAACAGGCGTGCGCTACAACAGCTTGCTCTGAATGTGCACGTTAAATCTATGACCTGACCTGACCTGACTTTGGAGGGGGGGGAGGGGAGGGGGACACTGACGGATCGGGTACAAACCCTATATCAGATTTTGGTTATAATGGCAAACATTACTGTGATAAAAAAGGCTGCCCCCGCCCCCACCCGCCCCAATTTCTACGTGCCTGCATATGAGGTACATAATACATTTAGGCTATATATATATTTTGACAAGATGGCAAACGTATAAATTTATAAGTATTTCACATAAAAAAAAAAAAAAAAATGTTTTTATATATATATATATATATATATATATATATATATATATATGTGTGTGTGTGTGTGTGTGTGTGTGTGTGTGTGTGCTGTGTGCTGTGGGCCGTGGGGAATGCTTATATGATAATAGTGACTTAATTGGGCAAACATTACAACCCGTATTACAGTAGTTTTTATGACTACCAAAGATCTTGAAGGACGATTGTGGTCAGAAGTGAAATTTGAAAGTTGACGGTTTTTTTTTTTTATCTGTAAATCGCAAATTCAAACAATAAAAATGACTAAAAACAAAACAATAAGAACTGTATGATCAACAAAATGAAAAAGATTGACAGAAATAATGTTCCACAGTGATTAATGGACCTTCCTGGAAATTGTCAAACTCGAGAATGACACCCCACGCACGTGTACGGGGCAAATGCGTGATGCATGTGCAAACTATGGAATATGTTTCGGTGTGTTGATAAACAGACCTGAACGTTCTTTATTAAGATGTCTGTGGTCAAAACGTATAACATTAATATTTCAGGTTCCCCTACTGTTTTGGAAGAGTAATATATTACTCTTCAAAAGAAGAAACGCAAAACCACATTGTCGTAACATTTGGAGAATTGATTTATTTATTGAATGGTGAGTCCGATAATTACCAAATGTTGCAGGATTGTTCACAATTCACTCTAGTCCATTGTGAGTAAGTGATAGGACACACCACCAAGGTCAAGGTCATCTGGAGTCAATACCGGGTGTGGCCTCCGCGTGTGTTGACAACTGCCTGGCACCGCCTGCCCATTGAAGCAACCAGAGTACGGATGACGTCCCGGGGGATGGTGGCCCACTCGGCCTGCAAGGCTGCTGCCAGCTCGGGCAGGGTCTGGGGCTGTGGTTGTAGCTGTCGGAGGCGTCGGTCCAACTCGTCCCATAGATGCTCAATTGGGTTCAAATCCGGTGATATCGATGGCCAAGGAAGGACATTAATGTTGTTGTTCTGTAGGAAAGCCGTTGTGAGACGTGCTGTGTGAGGCCTGGCGTTGTCATGTTGGAACACTGCGTTGGTGTTGGCCATAACTGGAACGATGTGTGGCCGGAGGATCTGGTCAATGTAGCCCTGTGCATTCAGGTTGCCCTGCACGTGGACCAGGTCAGTTCTGCCAGTGTGTGAGATGGCTGCCCACACCATGACACTACCCCCGCCGAATCTGTCCACTTCCTGCACGCAGTTTGCCACATAACGTTCACCACGACGCCTATACACGCGACATCTTCCATCATGACGTCGGAGCAGAAATCGGGACTCGTCACTGAACCACACCTGTCTCCATCGCAGTTGAGGCCATTGTCGATGAATCTGGCACCACTGCAGTCGGAGTCGACGGTGTTGTGGTGTTAAGATGACACCTCGAACTGGACGTCTGGCACGAATTCCTACCTCACGTAGGCGGTTCCGTACGGTCTGTTCGGATATCCTGCGCAAACCTGGTATTGCTGCGGCTGTGGAGGTGGCAGTAGTCAATCGTTCCCGAAGGTGGCGTACCCGGATGTAGCGGTCCTGCCCGGGGTAGTGACCCGTGGTCGACCGGATCTAGGGAGGTCACGTGTTGATCCATGTTGCTGGTAACGGTCCCACAGTCTGGAGATGGTGCTTGGGGACACATGGAATGTCCTGGCAACGGTCGTTCTGGATTCGCCTGCGTCTAGTCGGCCGATGGCATTGTTTCTCTGCGGTTCACTGAGACGTGGCATGTCCTGGATTGTCAACTGTCGGCCAGATACAGAGGCCAGGCAAGCGAACACCCTGCACTTTTATACTGTCGGTGCTCATGTTGCACGTGCAGACAACGCACGTGCAGTGGTGACATGGTTTGCACGTGGCTGCGTTTTTGCGAATATTCACATTTTGGAACTTTATTGTACAGTAGCTGCGTTTTATCGAATGTAACCGTGGGAATGTGTTTGGGACATGCAATGACCTTATATTCACAAAGCATGAACCGGTAGGAAACATAAAATCGGAGTTATAACCCATTTGTACCCTTTTGCGTTTCTTTTTTTGAAGAGTATATATATTAGTTTATGTATGTATGTAAAGAAAGAAAGAAAGAAATGTTTTTATTTAACGACGCACTCAACACATTTTATTTACGGTTATATAGCGTCAGACATATGGTTAAGGACCACACAGATTTTGAGAGAAAACCCGCTGTCGCCACTACATGGGCTACTCTTCCGATTAGCAGCAAGGGATCTTTTATTTGCGCTTCCCACAGGCAGGATAGCACAAACCATGGCCTTTGTTGAACCAGTTATGGATCACTGGTCGGTGCAAGTGGTTTACACCTACCCATTGAGCCTTGCGGAGCACTCACTCAGGGTTTGGAGTCGGTATCTGGATTAAAAATTCCATGCCTCGACTGGGATCCGAACCTATGCATACATACATACATACATACACATACATACATACATACATAAAATACATATTCATATAGGTATTTTAGTATTCATAATAAATTTACAAAAATTGACAATTTACGAAGGACACCGGTTTTCATGCTGTTGAAAATATTATAAAATGTATATGTATTACAGTGCTGTCCGGTGTATCGGCGCACCTAAGCTCTCAAGGACCATTTTCTATGTGAACATTGTGAAATATTTAATAAAATGCGTCTCTCACCAATGAAGAAGTGCATAATCTGAAATACACTACAAACTGTTTTATGTCTGTAGTAAATAAACATTTTAAAATGGTGCATAAATATAGGCACTCCGTTGTATCCAAAACGATTTGCATGTCCGGTGATTCGGCGCAGTAGATGTAGATCGTTGACCCCGCTATTTATAAACCGCTCATGACCTCACTTTTAGCCCATAAACGCTACACTATTGTCCCAGAATTATTTTAGTACTTTTTTGTTTTGTCTTGTTAAAAATATTACTATGAAAACGAACGATCACATATCACCCATCTCATGATCAGTTTCGGAATCGTTTTCTCGAGTGGCACAGTACTGCAGATGCATACATGTTCATTGTCATGCATGGCTAAGATGCCTACATGGATTTTATTTTTCTCGGATAGATTGTGCACACACGTGGATCTTATTTCGCTTTTATTTTTTATAACAATGTGACAGTTGTGAACTGGAATGACTGTCAATTAAGGTGTAACATTTTCGTTTTGTTTGCATTTGCCTGTGTTTTCTTTTTCGGTTTAAATAAAAAAATAACCCAACAAAAATAATTACATTTATTACACCGCGGTGACGGAGATACCCGTGAGAGATTTTTCATATCCCACAATGTGAGATATGCTTTTTGAGAGGTCATGACCTCCGATCACATGATCCACGGAACTACTTTAACTCATTCATAAACAACATGCCATTAAAACTTTACGTTCGTGGCTAGATGCAATTAATAAAAAGAAAACAAATTAAAAAAAAAAATACATTTTACATATAAAACTTTGTTTTTCGTTATGAAACAAGAATAGTTTACATTATTAAATAAATAAACAAAAATATTTGAAAAGAAATGTTTCACGTCTGCTGTCACTTGCCGAACTCCCTCCCAACAAGAATTACACAAACCATTCTGCACGAAAATACTTAGTTCAAAAACTTTCTGAGAAAAATATCCCTCCAACACACATAATGCAAATTTCTGGCCATAAAAATATACAAAGCATCAACAACTACAGCCACATTTCCACAACACAGCACCGTGAAATTAGTCATATTCTCAGTAACACGGTATCGGACCACCAGTCACGTGCTTTGGAAATGCACTCGACAGACACAACTTCAACGAAAATGATTGATTCTTGTACTACATCTTCTACAAATCTTCTTGGCAAATTGTCTTCAATTTTTTCTGCTCCAATATATGGTGGAACCATAAATATTAACTTTTGTAAAGACAATAACGATGAAACTGAACGTGCTTTGAATTTTGAAAGTTTAATCGTTTTGCAGAAAACTCAAATGATGGACTTTGAATAGTGATTGTTATATTATAGTTTATTAAACTAATATTCTGTTTACTACTAGTGTGTGTTATTTGTTTTAATTATTTTTATTTTTGGGATGGAGGGACTCTATGACATTGCGAAAGCATAAATACTTTAATAGTATAAAAAGAGTGCATAGGCAAAGAAGGGTTATGCGCTCTGAATCACTCCGCTGTTTTGTTTACGTTCAGTGTCCTGTTTAGTGAGAGAAAAAATATATTTCGCGACTCAAATTAATAATGTAGCGCGTTGTAATAAATAGAATACTATACTCGTCCCCGTGAGAGACCGTTTAATATTACAACTCGTGTGTTGTCGATCGTACATCACTCGCTTCCGCTCGTGATGTACGATCGAAAACACACGAGTTGTAATATAAACGGTCTCTCACGGGGACTCGTTTAGTATTCTCTATTTATACTGTTTACTATAATTTTTAAAATGCGGGAAAGGTGTTTTTAGACTGGTTTTAACATTCTTAATATCAATAAGGATGACCTACTTCGCGTTTATAAACACGAAAATAGGTGAATGATTTATTTTGAAATTATTATATAATTATTGATAATTCTTAAAAATAAAATAATGGCACCCTTAACAATAAATATGTTGATACTTGATTAACCATTGAAAAAGGAATTGAACTTTAATTCGTTAAAAACTCCGACAACATGACAACTTCCTAAGCATACTCAAGCAAAATACCAAGTGCGCCGAATCACCGGACGCGCCGATACACCGGACACGGTTGTAGGTTTTGATTGACAGTATTGTGGTAAGTAGATAGTTGTGGATTCTTTAAAATGGGCATTTCAGTATGTAGTGGAACTCGTCTCCGATGTCGTTACTGTTGCAGAGGGGCATATTCTATCATGTAGGTAGTGGCAGAGTCTCTGTCCGGGGCAGTGATGACGTCATCGGCCTAATGACGTCTGACATGTCTGCGCCATGTTGAAAGTGAGTAATCTTATTCAAAATAGGATCGATAAAATGGTGTTTTTTCTTTAATGTAGACACTTTTCTTCTTTTTCTTTTTTTTTAAGTTGAACATTCTACAAACTATAGTCGGTCCTACAGGGAACGCCTTTTTTCATATTATGAAATTTACTAGAAGTTATTTATTTCTGAGCCGACCGAGTTCTAAATTGCACACACAAATAGTTATTTTTGTGTTATTTCCAAAACAAAACTTTTCTTGTTTCTTCAAATCAAACTGAAATTATTTTTAAACCCCCCCCCCCCCCAAAAAAACCCCCAACATTTTATAGAATGATGGGACGGACTGTAGCTACACCAAAGATCATTTCGTATTTATCGCAAGGCTCAAAGTTCTGACTTCTGTTTTTAGGTGTACGGTTTGTAGAATCTTATTTTTGTTTTGTTTTTTAAATGAATTCAGTTTTAATTATACACTCAAAATTATTTACAATTGTTATGAATGGATTATGAATAAGGCCTACCAATCACTACAGTAGAGACACAAAGCTATAGCATCTAAGCATGCTTTTTGCAAATCGAATATAATAATTGAAAACAAATTATACAGTCGACGAGTCACTTTTTGGACCCTTGTTTTGGCTTCGTACACAATAAATAAAAAATATCCAACGGTATTTTTTTTATATGATATATTTGACATAGATACTTTTTATTTCTTTCATGTTTTAAAACTTACTATTTTGCCAGAATTATGTTTGTTTTTTTGTTAGTTTTTTTTTAAAAATACGGACCTGTACCATCGACGTCCCAAACTGCGTTCACCTAATGGCAAAAACACGAATACGATATTTACGGAAATATTATTCTACATTTTTCAGCTACGATACGTGAAACAAATTAGATTGCAATCAGTTAACATAAAAAATCAACAATGTGGATGTAAAACAAATCCATTCTATTGTCCGAACCAAATTGTTAACAACCACGAAAAATTACTCTCCTACCTTTAATTGCCGTTAGATTTCCTCCAAAGTTTGTCCAGACAGAAATCTTGAAAAAACCATTACAATGACACAGATTCCACATACCAGATGATAACTATGTCACGTATATTGACTTCGCTGAGAGCGCATAGGGCAAAAAGCATGTAATTTTGTGTCAGCTGCCATTTTAACTTTTTATGGAATATTCTTCAAGAGGGGTGAAAGGATAGGACTTAATCTAACAACGTCATAACATGTTATGATAAAAGAAAACGTGATGACGTCATATTATTTATTATTTTTTAAATTATTATTAATTTTTTTTAATGATACCACTAGAGGACCATTGATTTTATATTAATTGTGTCACATACTTTGGAGGCTTTCACCCCTCTTGAAGAGTATTCCATAAACAAGCAACATGGCAGACGGCAGAAAACTGCATGTATTTTTTCCTATGCAATCTCAGCAAAGACGATATCGGCGACATCGTTGCAGTCTCGAATCTGTATATTTGTAGTGGGTTTTTTTGCGATTTGTGTCTGGACAAACTTTGGAGGAAATCTAACGGCAATTAAAGGTAGGAGAATAATTTTTCGTAGTTGTTAACAATTTGGTTCGGACAATAGTAAAGAAAAGTGAAACACCCTCCGGTAAACAGGAAAGAGTGTGACGTTTCTAATTGCATTCAGGCGCATGTGTTTGCAAAAAGAATCGTAATGCGCACCAAATGTTAATACATCTTTCTCCATTTTAAGTCAATTTCTACGAGTCATGTGGACCCGATATTGGTACTTTTAAGAAATAAACAAAAACGACTTAATGATTTTAAGGGTTTGTAAAGTTTTGTATTTAGATATTTACTTTTCTGAACTTTATTGTTTATGAAAATGTTCCTGAACTGTGAAGAAAAACCTCATAAATGAACGACATGCCGATGACAACAAAATAGGATGTTGATTGCGCGAACCGTGCACGAGAAAACAAAGTGAACGGAATTCGAAGCATAACGCAGTTAGGGACGTTGACGATAAACAGCGTTGTCTGCTTGTTGTAGAAATTTGACAGGGGTCAAGGTTAGTAGACCCGTTTTATTTTGATGTGGTGAAGCATTGTAATAATATAGCCAATTTTGAATTTGAATGACGTCAGTATTCCAATGATGTCACTTTGCATCTCCTTACAATAACCATAAACTGGGTACATGCCGTTTTCGTTTTATTCAATTCTATTCTATTCAATTTATTGTACATAACACTCACAAGGAGCAGGTACAAAAACAATAACAACAATTACATATATGCACATTACATGGTAAAACATGTATGGTTAACAACTAATAGGTCCATAAAATTATTTATATGCAAGTAGTTAACTTGCTGAGACAGTCTAGATGATCGAGTTTTCAGATTTTCATAAACGTATTTGCTCGTTAAAGGGGCAATATCTATTGGTGGGTCCAAAATTATTTTTAGTTGTTTATTTTCATTCAAAAGGTTAAACTTTAATCTCATATATATATATTTTTTAGCAATATCAGTTAGCAGTTTTTTCCCTATTCGTAGTATATGCTGTACATTTTAGTAAAAAGTGAGACTCGTCCTCAATTTTATTGGGACAGAAAGGACACAATCTTTTCTCAGGCAGTTTTTTTGTGGTAACGTCCCCTTTGAATTTCCAGAAGATGACAACTTAACCTGAGTGTAGTGAGAGCTTTCATGTGGTCTTTGGGTTTTTATGTTGAGGTAGGTTGAGTAACTGACCTCATGCTTGAAGATATCGTATGTTCTGAATTTTTTGCTTTTTCCTGTTGTTGGGTTAATGGGTAAAGAATTTATGTCCAACATATCATTGAATGAGCGTTTCAATTTTACAGAAATAATATCTATTCTGAATAAACATTTGTTAAGCACATTATCGAATGGGATATCAAGACTTGATCAAATATGGTTTATACATTTTGTTATTGAACTGCACACATTTGAAGACTTTAGCTTAATATCCTCAATTAAAGCTTTGTGAATAAGACGGTCATTTGTAGCTAACCAGAGTCTGTTGTAATACTTTAAGAACACTTTTAAGAATGCTGGAAAAATTCCAATGCAAAATTGCTATTCAACATTACTAATGCACATGAATGCGTTTGAAGAACATCTTGTGATTAAAAAAATGTACCTTTTACAAAATATGGATTTCAAGTGAAATTACGGTAAGATATGCTATATGTATTATGTACGAAGCCAAAACAAGGGTGCGAAAAGTGATTGTCGTCAACCTTAGTTAATGACGTCGGATATCTGCCTTATCCTGTGAAGGTAAGAATGGGAAATTCCGCGAGACTGCCGAGCGGAATTTCTCATTCAGCCTGAACAGGATAAAACAGATATCCGACGTCATTAACTAGTTATTATCTTTATCCTGCAGACAATAAAAATTAATGGAAAAGCTATTATTTCTATTACTTCAGCCACAATATACAATGACCTAGAGGTCAAATGAACGATTTTGTAATGAAGGCTATGTGTGTGACGTCACATGAGTGACCTCAAAAGTCATATCCTGCTAGTAGCAGGATATGACTTTGCTTTGTCCGTCATCATATTGTGTCATTAGAAACGGTGGTTGTAGGATAAATACTAATAAAAAGGTAGGTATTTGAATAACAACTGTTTATAAATATTGATATTCATTAGAACCGAATGCTTATGCTCACCGAAACTGTTTCACCCATGATACCCAGTGTATTGTATTTTCTCCATTTGTTAAACTCGATATTTGATTATTCTTTTGTTAAACTATCTATACTAGTTGGGTATCTGTTTTGTAAGATGTAATATGTACGTAGGATGCATTTTCTTTTATACTAAGCACATCTAAAATTACTGCCAAAAACACTACCAAAGGATGCTGTGATGGTGATGTAAACAAATAATTCAAATGCACGTCAAAATGCTGAAAATGAAGTAATGGTTTGGAGTAGCCTGTGTGGTGGCCTTGGGTTTACCTTCTTAGTGAGCGAGTATCTAGGCCAAGCAGGTCTACATACTGTCCTGTCCGGGTGACATATAGCTCGTTCATTCATCTCACTGTCCTCGCTACACTGATAGCATGGGTCCCTGGTGATTCGTGGTACATAATAATAATTATTATCAGCTGAAGAAACCATTTAATTGTTAGTTGAACAATGCAGACATATCTACATATTCAGAAGCGGATACGGGGTGGTGGTGGTGGTGGTGTTCGGAGGGTGTTCGAATCCCCCTTTCAGACAAGATGCCCTTTTGAAAATGTTTAATTTGTTTTTTTAGCACAACTATTTTAGCACAGCAATTTAGATCCACCACTTCACACAACATTGACCATGTTTGTAGCGAACGAATAACAAAGCGCCTGAAACAGTGTTCGAGATTAACGGTATCCCGAAATGTATTTCACAATCTGTATTTTAAAAACCACCCAAGTCTAATACTAATCTGTAATATTATTAACAATGATGACACTAAAAGAACATTATAATAGAACTCTTTCACATTCCACTGCGCATGTCTGTGTCGCGGAGCAACTCGTGGACGCTAACCGTGAACTCGCAAAAATATCCATGTGTACAAGTTGGGAGGAGGGGGCATAGACAATGAGAGGCCACTCAATAGGAATGTGAATATTTCAATGATTAATTATTCTATCAGTAGGGGACTGATTGGAGACATTTGTGAATTATTGCTTATCACGAAATAACGTGTGTATATATTTGTGTGTATAATATATTTATCGTATTTAACATCTTTTAAATATTTATAATGTATAAATACATTCAGGATTCTTGTCGGGATTTCTTTTCACCCAGTTATTTAAAAAAACCAAAACATTTCGGTATTTGGAATAAAATTAAATGATACATAGGGCCTATGAAGTTTGAGCTACGGTACATTAGAATCATTGGGGGAAAAACCCCCAAAAGAGTTTAATATCAAATCTGACAAAGGCAGGGCTTGAAATAAGGAAGTAAAATATGGCCTTGTTTTTAAATAGCGGGGGAAAAGAAGTATGTCTTGCTAAACAATAAAATATGGTCTGCTAGAAATAGGAATGTTGGTGTGTGAAAAAGTTAGGACCTCCAAGATGCCAGCATGTTTTTGTTTTCAATTTTGATCATTCACCATGTATGATCAGCGTGTAGAAATGTTGAATGAAATATTAGCTGTGGGTGTGCTATCCAATTGTCTTGGTGTCCCCAAACGTTTCCTCAAACCGAAAGCCAAAATCACCTTGCCCTGATTTTTTTTTTTTTAAATTCTACCATTGTTTATCAGGTTAGGATTGCCAAACTTTTTTCTTCTTGTGTATACCTGCAAATATAACCATACCCTCCCCAGTCTCACCCATGGTAACGCCAGCGGCGGTGTCACAACCAATTAAAGTGAGTTTTCTAACTTGTTGCGTTCAACTTCTCATTAAATCACATTATATAATTGGTAAAAGTATTATTACACAAACTATTCCAAACAGAACAATAGAAAAATAACACTATATTGTCTCAAAAACGCGTGTCTAGGCATCTATATTGCACAGTTTTCTTGAGGCCTCCTGCCCCCAGACACCCCTAAACTGGGCGGATTATGCTTTAGGTAAGGGGGGTTTCCGAAAGAGTATGTAAATGTTTATAATTTGAAATTATAAATTTTACGTGGACATCAGTTTAGATCTATCTACGTGGTGGGGTTGGGGTTTTTTTTAGCCGGGGGGTCCGTGCAACTGGGAAACCCCCAAACTCCGCCCCTGCTAGACACATCGCTCCCTTCAGGAGTTGCCCTTTTTATAATTTTGGAATCCCACTCTTAAAAATCCTGGATCCGCCCCTGATATTTGATGCAATCAAAAATGCACACGTGCTTACTGTTAACTATCGGCCTACCCCCACCCAGGGGGGCGAGATGTAGCCCAGTGGTACAGCGCTCGCTCGATGCGCGGTCGGTGTGGGATCGATCCCAGTCGGTGGGCCCATTGGGCTTTTTCTCGTTCCAGCCAGTGCTGGTATATCAAAGGCCGTGGTATGTGTTATCCTGTCTGTGGGATGGTGCATATAAAAGATCCCTTGCTGCTAATCGAAAAGAGTAGCCCATGAAGTGACGATAGCGGGTTTCCTCTCTCAATATCTATGTAGTCCTTAACCATATGTCTGACGCCATATAATCATAAATAAAATGTGTTGAGTGCGTCGTTAAATAAAACATTTCTTTTTTCTTTTTTTCTACCCCCGCTCACTATCGAGTCGCGTTATTACTATTTTCAAGTATAGAAACACAAAACGTCATAAAGACAAAGCATATAACTGTAATGTGCAGGGTTGAATTTGTCTTGAAGCAATCAATAAAACAGAACTGTTTTTAGAATTATTATTTTATTGATTTAGCGGTCAGCAGATTGCTGCATGGTGGGACAAAATTTGGTTGTTGTTAGTTTTTATCTAAAATATTATTTTAATATTATTCAAATATAATACTGAAGATACTCCCTGAGTGTTGTGATATCATAATTTATCAGTACGAGTTGATAAAAGTATGAAATCCGAGGCTTGCTGATAAATAGAGGTTATAAATTATAATATCACAAGACACACGGGGAGTATCCTCTGTTTATCACCAATAAAGGCTTTTGCAGGAGATATCGCTGGCACTATAATTTGCAGGAGATATCGCTTTTTATTACCCCAGCGGTCACTCATAACAGGGAAAATATTTTCCATATTTTCTCAGTGAGAAATATTCTGCATTGGTCTAACGAACAATACTATTGGACAATTTGACGCTTACAAACCAATGACTTTGTCGGTACTAAATATGACGTCATCACGATTTGACCAACACAAAATGACGTCATGTAGTTTAAAGAGTTTGCCTTTACGATTCTCTGTTTTTGGTGTTAAATTAATAACAAAATGTCATTTTAATACAATTCATTATAGATTTCGAAGCAGAATAAAGAGAACTTGTGTTTTTTTAAATTATCAATGAACGTGATTAAATTACAACGTTATAGTAATTCTCAGAACAGTGCGTAAAGTGGTTTACATCGTTCCTATACAGGTTGGCCTTCGTGCATGTGCGTCGAAAATAAAGGCTTTTAGAGAGAAAAAAATAGCTGAGGTAATAAATAGAATAACAAACTCGGTACCAGTTATTATCAATTTATGTCCCTCGTGAAATAATTTTCATTTGTCACTCGCTAAAGCTCGTGACAACTGAACATTATTTCACTCGGGACATAAATTTCATAATAACTGGTAACTCGTTTATTATCCTCTATTTATAATCTTGATTCGTCAAATTTTAATCACAAGACAATGTTTTGTTACGTCACTGTGTTTGTTTCAGCGCTATACCTACCATTAGTGACGTCACGCCACTGCCGTTCTACTAGTTAACGAGTCTACCGCTGACATTCAACCCACATTCTGACATTGTTTACAACTGTCGCTAATGAAAATAATGATAATATATTATAAAAAGAATACTCCCCTCGTGTCTTGTGATATCATAATTCATCAGCACTCGTTGATAAAAGTATAAACTCCTCGGCAAGCCTCGGATTTCGTACTTTCATCAACTCGTGCTGATAAACTATGATATCACAAGACACTCGAGGAGTATCCTCTACATATTTTGCAGCGGTAGACTCGTTAACTAGCAGAACGACAGTGGCGTGACGTCACTCATAATAGGTTTAGCGCTGAAACATAACCGGTGACGTAACAAAAGAAGCGATATCTCCTAGGAGAATATCGCAAATTATAATTCAAGCGATATCTCCTACAAAAGCCTTTAATGGATGATAAATATTAGGAGTGTCACGATATACCGATGCATCACGATACTACTGCAGACGATACGATACATGATAGTTTTGCCTAATCGAACCCATATCATTATACGGATGTCAAATTTGTGGGCTGAACAAATAACAAAATTCAATCATAACATAGATTGCTATTATGATCTAATCGACAGTGAACCGTATGAAACACTGCATAACAAACACTCTTCAAATTGTGCTTGCAAAAATTATTTAGAAAGATATCCACTTTTATTACCCCAGCGGTCACACATAACAGGCAAAATATTTTCCATATTTTCTCAGTGAGAAATATTCTGCATTGGTTTAACGAACAATACTATTGGACAATTTGACGCTTACAAACCAATGACTTTGTCGGTACTAAATATGACGTCATTACGATTTGACAAACCCAAAATGACGTCATGTAGTTTAAAGACTTTGCGTTTACGGGTCTCTGTTTTTGGTGTTAAATTAATAACAAAATGTCATTTTAATGCAATTCATTATAGATTTTGAAGCAGAATAAAGAGAACGTGTGTGTTTTTTTTAATTATCTATGAACGTGATTAAATTACAACGTTATAGTAATTCTCAGAACAGTGCGTATTTAGTGGTTTACATCATTTCTATACAGGCTGGCCTTCGTGCATGTGCGTGGAAAATAAAGGTTTTTAGAAGAAGAAAAAATAGCTGAGGTAATAAATAGAATAACAAACTCGGTTCCAGTTATTATCAAATTTATGTCCCTCGTGAAATAATTTTCATTTGTCACTCGCTAAAGCTCGTGACAACTGAAAATTATTTCACTCGGGACATAAATATGATAATAACTGGTAACTCGTTTATTATCCTCTATATATTTGATATTGTAAAATACCTGTGAGAAATCAAGCATTTTGATTGGCTGATTACAAGTGGTTCATTCTACGATATACCACCTCCGAAAGTAATGTACCTACTGTAATGTTGTTTACGTGCATTCATACTCGGTGAAGTGTCACTGTTTGTAAATATGAATGACGTACACGTAGAAGACGCCGAGTCGTTTAATTTGGGTGAATTGGAAGCAATATTCGGTCCAGAAAATGACCCTGAAGAATACTCTCCAGACAATATAGCTTGCTGCATCGGCCTCTTCGGGCACAATTTCAACTAACAATCGTCCTGTTGAGCGAAATCAGCTGATCGAGAATGTACAGTCACTGACAGCAGACGACACCGATAACTCGCGCTTTGCCAACAAAAACACAAATATTCAAAAATTCTACAACAAACTGATGAAAATATTGATACCTTAAGTGCACCCAGCAGTATAAAATCATCGTGTAAACCCCAAATTAAAAAGGAGAAGTGACCCCGTTTACCCAATCATGGCCTCTCAAAGTTTTCAAACGAACTTGCAAAACACGAATATTACAACAAACACATCAACAAAATTACTCAAATGACACCTACCTTTAACACGATAGGCTGTAGAGTTGAAATTCACAACAAATATGAATTAGCAACGTAGCACAAAAAATAAAAAACGAGTATATTCCAAATCTGGTTGATCGACAAACACTTTTACAAGTTTACATTTCAGACCGTTCCATATTGCAGGGTAAGACCCTATTTGAAATTGTGTTATGTTCTTCCATCTTAAAAGTGGTTTATTGGTATTGCTTTGAGTTTAAAACATTATGTTGTTGTTGTTGTTATTTTTGCTTCTATATAATTAAAAATTGGTTCAAGTGGTTTATTGGTATTGCTTTGAGTTTAAAACATTATGTTGTTGTTGTTATTATTTTTGCTTCTATATAATTAAAAATTGGTTCAAATACACAATAGTATTTATCATATAACTAGTTTTGAAAATTTCCAATTTCATTACTCCCATGATGGACTCTTCCAATCGAATGACGTCATTCAGTTGCAGACACGTTTGACAAAATGTTGAAGATGAACTTCGGAGAATTTCATGAATGAAAATAGTTCGCTATTTATATTTCATTAAACATAAAACATATATAATTTACAGAAAATAGAATAAACGAAGGTAAAAGGTATTTTACAATGGAGATCACCAGGTTCCATTCTTTTTTCTTTTCGAGGTGATATCGTCTAATTGACGGTGAATAGGCGGATGACCACCGAGCCCCGTAGCGGCGAGGTGGTCATCCGTCAGTCCACCGTCAATTAGACGATATCACCTCTCGAAGGAAAAAAAATAAAAATGGAAACGGGTGATCTCCTAATTAATACTGCCATTTTAAAATACAAAATTCGCCTCAGTGAAGATACAAACAATACACTTCTTAATGACGCCTATCAGAGTAGCAAATTACAACATGCAGCAAACTATCCAACCTGGGATACCTACATTCAAAGTCTGCTAGAGCAACAAGATATCCCAGTTCTAAGTTCTTTTAACACACACATTGTACATATTCTTAAAGATAAACAGTCCATCATTTAAAAACAATCTAACGAACAAAATATATACTTCTCCGAAACTTGAAACATACAATTTATTATACAACTCTCAGAATCGTCTGCATTGTTTAAACACTGTCAAAAGCCAAAACTATAGACAAGGTTTATCAAGCCCACGTATATCTGCACATAACGTGGAAATAGAAAAAGGACGTTCCAAAAATGTTGCAAGAGAATTTAGATTTAGCAAATTGTGTGATAGAGGAATAGAGAGCGAAATCCATCTTATATGCCAATGCCCCATACCGGAAAATATACATAATTAACTTTTCTCATACATAGAAGTAGAACATAAACATTTCAAATCATTGAGTGATTCTGATAAAGTAAAACTTATTCTTGAATGTAATCCAAACACCACGCTACGAGTATCAAAATTCATACACGAATTAATTTTTAAAAGATTTTAAAAAATAAAAATAAAAAACCCTGAATTTTGTATATAGCTGTTTGACAGATCATTACGATATTGTTATCTTACCATGTGTGTCTTGTGCGTCTGTCTGAGTGTGTATGTGTGTAGACATGTAAGTGTGTGTGCATGTCCGTGCGTACACGTGTATGTATATTTATGTATGTGTGGCATATTGATGCAGATATATGTATTAAGTCACTGTTGTTTACTGTTGTTCTAACTAGTTCATATGTTTGCTTTCTCTTTCTTTTATTAAATGGGAATCTGTCCCGTTAACGAGTGTACTCATATAATGGTTGCAATGAAGATAGTAGTGTATTGTATCGTATCGTGACACCCCTAATAAATATATTGTAGCAATAGTTATATTTTAAAAGTAAAACTCTATTGATCTACATCCTTGGTTTACGTTTTCAAAGTTTAGCGCCCATATTTGCTAATAAATTCGCCATAAATTTTAGAAAACTACAAACATAAGCGTACGACACGGAGGCGGGTGGGGTGGGGATTAATGCAACTGCCTCCCTAATACTGTAGCAAAATCTCAAATACAAATATTTCAGCAAACTGGTAAGCTCACAGTTATTTTGTTGTTTTCTTAAAATTACTTGTAATCCTTGTAAACATGCGTAGTGACTCATTTGCAGCCCTATATAGCTGTTTGGTAATAGAATCAATGTAGTTATCCAGATTCGGGCATTTTCGTTTAATTCATGCAAAAGTTAGCCTGTCCCCCATCCCACCCCCCACCCCAAACTTTTAAACAAAACAAAATCGGAGCCCCTACACCTATGACTACAAATGTTTTAATTGACATACGGGTCATGTGTTTTGGACCTATTTTGGTTCATGTGAAAAAAAGAAAAGAAAAAAAGACTAAGGTAAAATGTAATACTAACAGAATTGGATATACTTAAAATTTCTTAGCCGCTTTACTGTCAACACGACTTACTGTGAGAAATGGAACGTAAGCGAACGGTATGTGGTGTATTACTTTAAAAAAAGGAGGAAAATCCCAAATGGCTCGACTTAATCGAGACCACGGGGTACGAGTATATTGTATGTGCATCTAAATAACACTCAGTTGACAAAACGTTAGGTTGTATAATTTTAGAGTTAGATTAACGAGATTTTCTGGTCAACGAAGTAACGTTATCGACTTTTTCGACATAGTTCTAGGCTTGCCCCCCCCCCCCCCTCCCACCCCCCATTACATATAATTGTAGAATGGCTCTTAAGATTGCAAAGGCAAGGCAAGTACAATAATGTGGGAAACACATCTATTGAAACTGACTATTGAAACACATCTATTGAAACTTTGACTATTGAAACACATCTATTGAAACTTTGATTTTCGCAAGTGAATTTGATTTTTTTTTTTTTTTTTTTTTTTTTTTTTTTTTCCAGAATTATTATATGAAAAAGTGAAGTACCATGAATTTACTGAAAATTACTTGGACGTGTCAGATCACAGTGCTGGTATTACTAATCGTCCCCAAACATGTGCAAGGTTAGTTAAACATACTTTTAGAATATAGTGTCTCTTTTAATTATAATTTTTAATGACAATCAAGAGATTGTTAAATATTTAATCTCTGTATCAATAAACACACATGCACGCACGCACGCGCGTGCACACACACACACACACACGCACACACACACACACACACACTATTTCCATCATAGTGTTTTATGGTGATTTTAAAGAAAACGTTTCATGTTGTAGGTGTATATATAGAGGATTCGTCACGAGTATTATTTAATATGGAAAATATCAACCGAGTCTATGTTAATCGGTATTTGTCTAGGCTCTGCCGAGAAAATACCGATTAACTAGACGAGGTTGATATTTACATATTAAAAAACACGAGTAGCGAATTGTATTTATCCTATAACAATTCTAAAATAACATTTTGATTATTTTTTTAGTAAATCACAGTACTAAAGTCGCCGCCATTGATAATATGACGTCATCACGATTATCGTTCCAGCCAGTGCAACACGACTGGTATAGTAAAGGCCGTGGTATGTGCTACCCTGTCTGTGGGATGATGCATATAAAAGATACCTTGCTGCTAATCGAAAAGAATAGCCCATGAAGTGGCGAAGCGGGTTTCCTCTCTCAGTATCTGTGTGGTCCTTAATATAACCATATGTCTGACGCCATATAACCGTAAATGCAATGTGTTGAGTGCGTCGTTAAATAAAACATTTCTTTCTTTCATCACGATTAGCACAGATTAGTTTGACGTCACGCATTTTAAACAAATCTTTGAAAACGTTACGCTCAGGTAAGGGGTCTGGTTAGCTTGTTAGCAAATGACCCATCCACAGCAACACGTTACCTAGAGACCTTGCAAATTTGCATACCATTATTAACCGGGTTAATTATTGACTGTCATTGAGGGCAATATCATGTTTTATTATATACATAGCAATGAAATATACAGATCTACGGAAACCATAAAAATCATATCCGGTGAAAAGTCATATTTTCACTGTATTTTAGCTACAGTGAAAATATAGAAATCGTATTTACTTTTTTGTAAAAGTGCATGATTAAATTATCTCCCTTTGTCTCGTTTCTTCATATTTAAATTTGATGATTACCAATGCATCTGATCGTATTTGAAAAAAAAAAGAAAGAAGTAATTTAATGAACTGTACCAATAAAAAAGGGATACGACGTGCAATTACGATAAAATATCTAAAACGAATTGAATACGAAGCTAAATAATGGCGTTCGACTCGTTTTGTTTTTGTGGGAGTTTTTGGAGGATCGCTTTGTCAGGTATGTTTGCACCGCAGTATTGTTAAATAAATGTTAATAAAGATAAATTTTATTCAAATTTCTTTTTTAAAGTCTATGGTCAAGTAATTTTTTTGGCAAAGTTCCATAGGAAGAAATATATCATGACGTTACGTGTTTTCGATAGAATAAGCGAAAGATATTACCAAAAAGCGAAAGATATTGTCAAAATTTTTTTAAATATGTATATAATAAATATACCATTTCATGGTGTTTAGTCCGAATACGATTTTTATGTCAACTCGTGATGTGTGCAGACCATATGGTTTTCACACATCACTCGTTAAAATAAAAATCGTATTCGAAAAACCCCATGAAATAGCCTCTATTTATGGACCGAAGAAATGTATATTGACCGAGGCCAACGGCCGATATCAATATCAGTTTCTTCGGTCCATACAACATGATATTGCCCGAAATGTGGTCAGTAATTGTTTTATTACATAATGTCATCCATGAGACTCGTACATTCCTGCTTTGTTTATCAGAATCGAAATACGCCAACGCTTATAATTTCCAGCAATGCGTTAAAACTGATAGGACTTAGTGACGTCACGTAATCCTTTGACGTTGTATGACAGCAGTGGAATGCGGAAATAAACAGTTGAAACATTACGAAGACAAAAAAAAATCAAATTCGAGACATTATAACCAGAATTAGTGCCAAAATCATATTAACAGCAAAATAAAAAACAAAATGTGACAAATCTGAACATATATTTATACTGAACAGTTACCGATTACCTTCAAATGCATTGTTTATTTGTAACATAAAATCCTGAGAGTGCCGATTCCAACTGCATTTTGATGTATCATGTACTTTTCTAAATCGGCGATGTATTCTATACACATTTTGACGATTACTGACCTTGTTTTTGTCGTATTTGCGGAATTAAACTCGGTATGACTAAAGATGTTATCTTTTTGCTGACGGACGTTTTTTCACAAGTTTGTGCTTGTTTACATTAGAATTAGCAGTTGACGTTACCTACTCATTTATTGGATAGAATTTTGTCTCATCTTTATTGTCATTGATCAGGGCAATATCACTTTTGATGGACCGGTGAGACCGTCTCAGGGCAATATCACTATTTACGGACGGCCATGTGACTGGTTTTTGACCAATAAGAATAGAGATATATTTTCATTATGTAATAAAGTAAATTATCACATGGGTTTATGACATGGATATCATGGGTAAGTTATAGGATAAATACATTTATAAAAGTATTTACCATTATTAATTTTCTTTGCTGTTACGAAATTAACTGTAAAGACATAACGGTAAAGACAATTGTTTAGTAATATTCCTTACGATTAAACAGAAGCACGAATATATTCAATATTTAAAAACTGTATACATCTCTAGTTTTGCTACTTGAAATAATGCACCACTGAACATATCTGCTTTAGATTTTACTATTAAAGACAAGAAAACACAATATTTTATATTTTAAAAATGCTTTACCGTTATTTGCCTCTTTCTAAAATTTACTAGCCAATGCCTGCCATAATGTCTGTTAGTCCGACAGACTTAGATTGACAAATCAATACATTTTCAAATATTGTGGTGAAAATTTAAGTTTTTCACATTTCTTTCATATAGATTCACAAAATTCAAGTGACTGCATCCCGTAGGTATTTAATAGAACAATATATTCAATACACACCGGCATCATAATTTGAACGTACACACGCCATTTCTAGGAAGTATTGACCTTTGACGTTTCCGGAATGTCACGATTGCGCAGTTTGGAACTCAAAAGTCATGTATTATCAATGTGCCATATTATGCGTATATAGAGGATATGATATGAGTGTCCATGACAGACGATGTTTACGACACGAGTGCCTAAATTATCATATTTCCCCAGTGTCGTAAACATCGTCTGTCATGGACACGAATGTAATATTCTGTTTATTGCCGTAGAACTGTATTGCTAAATGAACATTCCAGTCATTGTTTACAAAATAACGTTTCCTTAACGGCGGAGTAATGTTTGTTCATTACTGTCTTGAAAAACCAAATCACAACCCGTTCTAAAGTGACGTCATATTTATACGCCCATAAGTAAAGAGTACACATGTATCAACAGCTGTAAATTGTAAAACATGTTTATACCAAAAAGCAAACATATACACAGTAATTGAATTAATTAGTAACGAGTTAAATGTATTGAGTAATAACCAGGAAACAGTAACTGTTGTGGTTCACCTCCTTTGCAACGAACTAGTCAAGCTTACTGTGGGTCAAGTGACGGAGTCACAACACTGCTAGCTGCCGCGAATTTTGATTGCGGATAAACGTTAATATTGAAAATACCCCCCCCCCCCCCCCCCCCCCCCCCCCCGTATATAGCACCTGTAATACAAGTTATCATTAATAATCAATTAATGTTTTATTAAATCAATTAAAAAACGTATTTATCAGTACGGCATGTCGTAAACAGCTCGTGACAAGCTTCCACTCGTAGTGAAAATGTATGAATGAAGAAAGTAGTATCTGTGGAATGTCGTGTAAGCCAATCAGAAATAAATGTACTCTTACAACAGCCAATCGTTAAACGGCAATGCCAGGAGGACATACGATTTAGTTATGACAAATGAGGGAAATCGTACGATAAATATGACCCTCGTTATGCTGTACATCGTAGGTAATAATTCGTATTTCGTCATCATTCTGAACCGTTTGACATCCAATAGCTGGTATATTTTTCGTGCTGGGGTGTCATTAAATATTCTGTTCTATTCTATTATATTCTGAACCATTTGTTTACCTGATACTGAGTCACAGAGTCAGCAAACCCCACCCCACCCCCACCCCTACCCCACCCCCTCCCCCCCCCCAAAAAAAAAAGAAGAGAGAAAAAATAAAAATAATAAATAAATAAATAAAATAAAAAGTAAAACCCACAATTCTATAAAATGCAATAGGTCTCCCGACGCTAGTCACTAACAGGCTGACCAGTGATCCTACTTTAAAAAAATTATTTTTCCTACTTTTTGGTCTGTCCTATTTGTTCTGCTTTTTCTTCAAAACACTTAGTTTTTCCTAATTTTTCCTACTTTTTTGTTTAAAAATGCGGCGAATTGCAAGGTGCATCTCCCAATTTGTGGCACCATATAATCTTAGCATATTAAAATTACATCCTGAAAGCTAGGAATATTTCCATTGATTAACATGATTATAATGTACAATATGTATGTATCACTTCCTAATCTATAATACAGTGCGGAAAACTTAAATTGACCATGTTGATCTGATTTACTGTGCAAAAGCATTATTATGCATGTGAATACAATGTATGTGCATGTATATTGATTAATTCACTGTACCCTAATTTGAAATAACTGTATAACGTGATCGTGACATAAGATTCATATTATTTTGGATAGAACAGAAAATACAGGTACTGAGCACCACATATGAAATGTGTTTTCAGTAATACCACTTTTTGATGTAACACATTCGTTTCCCATGTATTCAGTACTGTCATTACGTATTGTTTCACTTCTACTTTGTCCTTCGTTTTCCTTCTGTTTTCCTACTTTTTCTATATTTTCACTCCTAATAATAATCCTGCCGGACAGCCTGATTTTTTTTTTTGATTTTTTTATTAGCCCTCTCCCATTTCCCCCTTTCCATTTTTCCTCCTTTGAACCCCCCCCCCCCCCCCAACAACAACAAAAAACAACAACAAAACAAAAAAACAAAAACAAACAACAACAACCAAAAAAAACAAAAAAAACAAAAAAAAACAACAACAACCCAACAACAACAAAAAAACATTAAAAATAGTTACTAAAGGTCAGTCCTTTTTTTGTTGGTTCCTGTAAATGCACAATTTTTTTATTTATTATTATTCTTTTTTACTTCTAAAAAAAATTCCAGACTAATCAGTGGAACCAGGAAGTGTTCCAAATCATCTGTTTAATTTATATAGTTCGTTGGGGGAAGTCACCAAATATATAGGTTAGGTACATGTATGCCTGGGATCATTTGTTGACTTCAAACTAGATTTTTCCAATTATATCTTTACATTTTATATAGTTTCAGTAAAGATTATATCAAATATTTAGGGCCATTGTAAAGAAAACAATTTTTTTTTTTTTACATATGTATTTATTTATCATTTAGGATGTTTGAATGCTTTATTGATATGACAAAATGTCGCTAGCATCTTCTTGCATGGGATACTATGCATGTCTTATATGCCGTCACATGCAAAAGTCCTTGCTAAATTACACAATTTGTGTACGAAAACTGGGATAAATATATTTTCCAACTATTGTTGTTGGATGTCAGGATACATAAACTAGTTGGTATTGCCTTAAGATATAATCGTTTTAACTTGTTCAAGTATGATGGCAAATACCGCTTGGCCGAGTCTTTTAGCATTTGCTACAGCGTTGCGATTTTACTAGCTCTCACGGAAACTTTGGCTAGTGCCCTACATGTATGTATTATACAATAATGTCATTGATAATTGCTACACGCCCCGACTATAAATGTGCTAGCCTGGACCGCGAGGACTAGTGGATTTGTCGAAGCCTGCTTGCCGTTATGACATTCACACGATAAGACCGATGTTTTAAAAGGCAGTGATCAGTTATTTTGTTTAATAAATAATGTATTTCTGGACCAAATCCCTTGCAGGTGAAGATCTACAGGTGTCATTTAATGTTAATACATGTGTATTTTATTGTGCTTTTTGATACTTGAAGGTGCACAACTGACAGTAACTTTTGGAAATGGTGACATGACAATCACATGTCGGCCTGGAGACGATGTTAGCCAGATATATTCAATAAGCGTTATATCAGTGTTGAGAGATGTGAGTGACAGTCGTACTTCAAAACCTATGACAATGGCTGCAGCAGCACCACAAAAATACAATGGAAACGTCTTTTTAACGGACACATTATTGGCACCGAGAGCCACAGTGACTGGGAAGGCAAATGACACGGATATAAAAGGGTCGTTCGTACAGCTTGTCTTCGGAGAAGTAACAGACAGCGACTCGGGTCTATACATCTGTGAGATTGTTTTCTTGGACCAGGACCTCGCCCCCAGAACCATCAGAGACAGAAAGAACATTACTGTACCCAGTAAGTAATCTGTGACTGGCTTTGCTACACAAGTGCTAATTTGAATGTCCTCTAGCTATGTCCTCTTTCTGTTGGGACAGGGCTAGAGATACATACTCTTATGTAAGTTTGTTAATTTTTGACAAATACACATGTATATTGTCCATAATACCAGACACTTCATGTAACTGATAAAATGAGTGTTAGCAATACTGAGACGTCATAGTCACCATAATATTTTGAACCTAATCTGATTTCAAAAGCAAAATCACACAAAAGACGTCTTGATACCAAATTGTTCAGTGTCGTAGTCGAGGTTGATGCAATTTACTTCATAACAGTGTTGAGAAATGTAGCAGCGGGCTTACCGCAAAACTTGCTATATAGTGGCTATAGCAGTACCAAGCAAAAACAAATGGCAGGCCTCTACCTTGCCACCGATTTGGTCGCATATGCTCAATTTGTTATGTATATGCACAGTTATTTTCGTTTCGCGACAGGGCTAGAGATGCATACTCGTATGTAAGTTCGTTAATATTTGACAAATATATTGTCTACAATACCAGACACTTCATCTAGCTGATGAAATGTTTGTTCGCAGTAGTCAGACGTCATAGTCACCATAATATTTTGAACCTAAGCTGATTTCAGAAGCAAAATCACACAAAAGACGTCTTGACACTAACTCAGTGTCGTAGTCGAGGTTGATGCACTTTACGTCATAACAGTGTTCAGAAATGTGAATAACAACGGGCTTACCGCAAAACCTGTTATATAGTGGCTATAGCAGTACCAAGCAATAGGCCTCTTTCTTGCCACCAATTTGGTCATATATGCACAATTATTTTCGTTTGGCGACTAAAACATTTTACAGACGCCCTATGGCGAGCGAACCAAGGTTGATATGACCAAATCACCGGCCTCGGTGGCGCAGGCCCGTACGCAGAAATGTATATTGCGCGGGGGCGTAATCGACGACCCAAAGGGTCCGGGGGCATGCCTAGAAGGTCCGGGGGCATGCCCCTCCGAAATGTTTTAAAATCTAGAATGCAGGAGATGCATTTTCTTGCATTCTGGAAAGTAAATTTGAAATGTTTCTTTGCCTCAAAATATGTCAAATATATTGTTTACACATCCACGGACGGACTTCGGCAGACTATGGGGGGTGCGTACGCACCCCTCCCCCCCCCCTCATCCCCACCCCCACCCCCACCCGGGTACGAGCCTGGTGGCGTTGTGGTTCAGCCATCAGACTACAGGACCCTTATTCACAAAAAGGTGTAAATTTACGTCTACGACTAGCACTTACGTCTGCCGTAGATTTACGTTTACGTGCAAGAAGCACCTTATTCTCAAATACGGTCGTAAATGTAAAGGTAACTTTGTTGGACGTAAATCTACGATTTAACACTCTCACTGGAGTAATTAATAAAAACATATTAGAAACGATGGCTACCGGGTAAATAACAAATGCGCAAAACGCAATTTTGTTTGTCGTCTGCTAACAATAACATCGCGAACAGTGGGACCATGGCATTTTAGTATTGGTGGGGATCCGCGTTTTGGTACGAACTTGAGGACATTTCTTAAAAAGGAAAAAATAACTCAAGAGAAATTGGCCGAGTCGAAAACATCCGTTCGATCACCAACAAAAATATGTTCAATCCGTGGGCGTTCGCCATCGCAATCTGCTTCTTTTATTCGAAATGCTGCTAGTTTCCGTAAGTAATAGTAAATAACGGCGATCGTGCTTGATTTATTATATGTACACAACTTACGTGCAGCGTTAGTTGCAACCTGAGGCACTCTTATATTTACGTGCAACTTTACACGTAACTTACGTTTTCGTTGTTTCGTGAATAGCTCTTCAGTCGTAGATTTACGTTTACGTGTAAAACTAGGCTTACGATGTTTTGTGAATATCGATCCAGGCTGGTAAGTACACAGAGATGCCAACCATTACGAATTTGGCGAAATTATCACGAATTTAAAGCATAGATTACGCTATTACGATTTTCTTGTTCCAAATTCCGATTTTTAGAAAGAAAATCATAAATTCGCGTATTTATTGTCGGATCGTATTTTGGAAGGCACAAATGTTAACACCGGAGAAATGGAACTGTTTCCCTCTTCACTGTCAACAATCGTACATTGGTTTCCTGCCTTGTTCTTTAAACTTATGAATTACGAATAGCGAGCATAGCAAGCGTATCAATACAGAATAAACCAGTCTAGCAATCGGTCTTCCGAACAGCCCCGATCTTTGCCGATTGAGTACGGCCTTGAACTTGATTTTATAAAAATGTCGAGAAACGCGCTCCTGAGCCATCACTGATAGCATTCCTATTTTGGGGAGTGAGATTCCTATTTTTGAAGGACTGGATTCCTAAGACACCCCAACTAGGGTTGGCATCTCTGGGTATAGGTTTCATAGCCCGGTACCGACTCCAACCCAGAGAGAGTTCTTAAGGGCTCAGTGGGTAGGTGTAAGGCCACTACACCCTCTTATTTTTCACTAACCACTAACCAACTAACAGCTAACCCACTGTCCTAGACACAGTTCAGATAGTTGATGTGTGTGCCCAGGACAGCGTGCTTGAACCTTAATTGGATATAAGCACGAAAATAAGTTGAAATGAAAAGAACAAATCAGCGTAAGTCACACTAGGGCACGATTCAGGCGAAATATTACCAACCGTTACCCGTTAAGCGCATAGGCGAAATTCACTTTGACTGCAATTTCGCAGACTTAAATAATTGCAGGCACTTCCATGGTAAAAGAATTACAAGTTGGAGGTTTTAAATATTTGTGATATCTGGAATTATCATCCAGCTTTCATTTAAGAATTGAACGTTATATTTTTGACGTTCATGGGATGATAAACACCAAAACCGTTTTACACGCTGTGTGAATGGCGTAGCGCCTTAACGTGAAGCCGTTCATACATAAGTGTGTAAAACGGTTTTGGTGTTTATCATCACATGAACGTCAAAAATATGACGTTCAATTCTTATAATTCCAAATGCATGAAAATTGCCATTATACAAAACTATATTAAAAAATCCAATCGAACTCTTATTCCATAATGATTTACAATTGTACCAATACACAAGGGAAATCCCTCAGAAAGTTGCATTCGTTTTTTTCCCCGTCAAATCCCTGATTCATTAAAATGATTTACATAAGGTTTTATAAATTTTAATATTCTGAATCACATGTGGATAAAAAGTTATAAAATTTAAAATAACTGAACATCAATTGATAATGCAAACATTTTTATTATTATTATTATTATTATTATTATTTTTTTTTAAATATCACACGATAATAATTAATTAAGAATTGAACGATCGATATACTTAAATGGAAGATTTGTTGTAAAGCACTTAGAGTATGAATTTTGAACTAATTAACATAAGGGAGAGCGCCAACTTATTTAGAAGATTTATCACTTACTATATCAAAATTGCAGTTGTCAAAAATTGAATTAGTGAAAAGTTAATGTGAAGACTGACTTGAAAGGGATAAAGTGGTTCAGTGTTACTGTGTGTGTGGATTTCAGAGGAAGTTTGTGATTGTGTGATATTATTCTCGGAAAGGACTGGTCGCGTACTTGTGTTTTCGCGCATGTAAGTTGTCGATTTGGTGTTTTTTGTCAAATGTGACAGAGGTGCGTTCATGTCTCTCTTTTGATTTGTTAAGCATTCTCTGTATAACTTCTAATTGAAGCTTCGTTTTTGTGGCCTGTCATATACATTATGTGTCTCAGTTCAAAACCGGAATTGTTTAAAGGCTGAATTGTCACTGTCACTCACAGTGCAGACGATATTGGGAAAACAATAGAAACGATGGAATCCTCGGGGATTCCGTTGTTTATGTAATTGATAAAAAGTAGTGCCGGTAATAACATTTTATTTTTATTAGTTTACCCAAAACAATGCAGTTTTTACGTTCGTGGAAGAATGAACGTTGGTTTCTTAGATCGCGTGATAGCATTTTAATCAATCCAGACGTCTATTACAAAACAGTGATTATAAAATGGAATTATATATTTATGTTTATTCATGACTATAAAAAATCCCTGTTTTTAAATAACATAATTACCCGAACATCTATTTTCTTGCATTATTTTCCAATCTAGATATGTATATTGGATGTATTCCTAAAATCTGTAATCCAGCATATTATTTAGTTAGTAACATTGGGTAATACAGCTTTGACACTAAAATAAATTATCAACTTACTCCAAGGCAGATAATCAAATCAGGAAAAATTGGTTCTGAATCTAGTGTAAATTTAAAATGGACTTCATTAGAGCAAACTAAGTGATTTTTTTTTTTTTTTTTTGAAATATTTGATCTGGATACCTAAAAATATGTTTAACAAGCGTATTGTTATGCATAAATAAGAACAGAAGACACAATAGTGACAACAAATTTAATTATGTCTTTCGTAAAGTTTTTCTTCAAATTTAAATAAAATTTTGGATAAAACTGCAAATGTGTCTAAAATATAACTTAGCGAATATGTCAAAATGACGAGAAAACCCAAGTTCTTTACAAATTTGAAATTAAATATATTAACCCAATATGCTATTTTCAATACAAAAATAAATTGCTATTAAAATCTAAGTTCAGGTTGCCTAGGTATTACCATATGTAAGAGCAGTTGTATATGGCAAGTCAAATACCATGTAAAATGTGTTTTTATTCAAATCATTACAATATGAATTCTAGGCCAAAACCAACTGTTCCTCAGTACTAACTTTGATTCAAACTCCATTCAGAGCCAAGTATAGTGATTGTTGTTATGGTCAAGGTCAGTGTGAACTTGCATGGTCGAGTGACGGCTAATTAATCAATCAGTATAGTTAAATGAAAAAGTAAATGACAAAATCATATTATTATGTACTGAATATGTATTATGGGGTGTATAAAGTCAAATCAAACCCCACATACGACAATGGTAACATATGTGGCTAAAACACCTACCTGCAGCGTATCAATCGACATAAACACCACGGATATAAATACTACATTCCCCTCGCCCTCAAAGTGAATCTGAAAAAAAATGGTTGTCAAAGCTGCTCATTTCAGAGGTAACGGATAGCGTCTATGACTACGCTAGTTCCGCACAAAATCTCAGTACTTTTTTTTACAGGTACCCCATAGATGTTTCAGGTACAAGGCTACTTAATATAGTTGTACTAGATGAAATAAAATTGCATATATATTTTTTTGCCCTGATAAAACTTTTTTTTTTTTTTTTTTACAACCAACACAGCTCGAGCTTTGACCCAGCTGGAAGTTATTTCGTTTAATACTACATTTTGCTCTACACCTGATAGCCTAATTGCATGTAAAGTGACCTGTTAGTATCAGATTTTGCACCATTATACCACAACGCTACTAAATGAAAACTGGCACAGAACAGCTCCTTGGAATACATATAGCTGTGGTGACATGCACTCATGAATCACTGTTAAATCACTACACATGGTTTAGACAGAACGTGCGACAGTTATTGGTAATAAATCTGCTATTTAATTGTTAATTCTGTTGTATTTTAATTCCATAATGTCTACCGGGCCGGGACTTAGCCCGGTGGTAAATTGCGCGCTTGATGCGCGGTTGGTCTGTTATCGATCCCCGTCGGTGGGCCCATTTGGGCAATTTCTCGCTAAAGTGCTAAAGTGTTCACTTGAAACACGGTCGATCAGCCTAGAATCAATCGCCGTCGGAAGACCCATTGGGCTATATCTCGACCCAGCCCAGTGCTCAATGACTGGTGTAACCAATGACCTGTTAAATCACTACATGTATCCTGTCTATAACCAATGACCTGTTAAATCACTACATGTATCCTGTCTATAACCAATGACCTGTTAAATCACTACATGTATCCTGTCTATGGAATGCTGAATATAAAATATCCCTTGCTGCTAATCGGACAGAGTAGTCCATTGCGCATCTGCTGCAGGTTTCCTCTCTCACTGTATGTTTTTTACATTAACCATATGTCCGACGTCATATAAGTAAAATGTGTTGAGAGCATTGTTAAATAAAAACTATTCCTTCCATGTTATTACCGGCCACGTTTGGGGATATGCCAAATGCATAAACATTTGTTATATCACTTCCTTTCAGTTACTTATATGTGCATGTACATGTACACAACTTCCGTTTTCCTTTTATCTTGTCTGTCAATAAATACAATGTATTAGTCCATGAGCCAGGCAAAATTTGACTACCAAAAATGGGACTAAAAGCCACTATGGTTTTCAGTTAGCCTGATTTCTGAACTGTATGAAAATATGTATGGACATTTTGGAAGCCCAGCTAAATATAAAAATGGCGGCCATTTTTTCAAAATAGCGTCAACTATATTTATTTGTCAACATATATCTGAAATTTGAAAAAGCAAAGAATAAATGGTTGTTATATTTTGTAATCAATGTAGCCCATGGTGTTTCAGAAAATAAAATCCCCATGTATGAGACATGGATAATGTTATCCCCAGTACTTTGAAATCAGGGCTGCCAGACTTACCAAAAACTTACTAATATAAGGGGTAAGGATAACAAATTTAAGTTACGTTCCTTTAGGGTATCTTGTAAAACTATGTAAATAATAAAATACAGAGCTGATGAATTTGAAATACATATACAACATCTCATAATAGGATAACTTTGTTTTGTTTAACGAGACCACTAGAGCACATTGATTTGTTTATCATTGGCTATTGGATGTCTCTCATTTTGAGAGGAAACCCGCTACATTTTCCCATTAGTAACAATATATCTTTTATATGCACCATTCCAGTCAAGATACCATATTATATCACGGTTTTTGATATACCAGTCGTGGTGCACTGGCTGCAATCTCATAATAGAGATACAATTTTGATCACAGAATATGATTTTGTCATTCACAGACTGAAATACATACATATATAGTTCATGACCCAGACCTAGAATGTTTAGGTTTGACTACCAAATCGAGGGACTAAAAGCCTCTATGATTTTCAGTTAGCCTCATGTCTGAACTGTATGCAAATGTGTGATGGACATTTCAAAAGCCCAGCTAAATATGAAAATGACGGCCATTTTTTAAAATGGCAGTAATCTTGTTTATAAATTAGCATTTATCAGATATTAGCCTCTTCCTTAAAAATGGCTGTCCTTAGGCAAAATAATTTCATTGAGCATTGCTCAGTATTCCATTCTGAATATTCTAATGTATATTTTATAGCATTATTGTTATATATATTTAAACAATATTTGAGAAAATACGAAGGTAAAAAATGCAAAAAAGTATCTTTTGTTTATACACTGATTGCAAAAGAAAATTTGTATATACAGTAGTAAAGAAAATACAGTTTTGGTTTGTTGTTTTTTTAATCAGTGTAGCTCATAGTGTAGTTTATTTAACAACGCACTCAACACATTTTATTTACGGTTATATGGCGTCAGACATATGGTAAAGGAACACGCAGATATTGAGGGAGGAAACCCGCTGTCGCCACTTCATGCGCTATTCTTTTCGATAAGCAGCAAGGGACATTTTATATGCACCATCCCATAGACGGGATAGCACACATCACGACCTTTGATGTACCAGTCGTGGTACACTGTCAGGAGCGAGAAATAGCTCAACAGGCCCACTGACGGGGATCGACTCTAAATCGACTGCACACCAAGCGAGCACTTTACCAATGGGCTACATCCTGCCTCCGAAATCCCCATGTATGAGACATGGATAATGTTTTTAGTCACGTCTATTCTTTCTATGACAATGAAAATTTGCAAGAAGTTACAAAAGTAATTGTCCTTTACTGTTGTCTATAGATAAAATTCAAACGCTTTATTCCCTTTAAGCGTCGGAAGATATCAACAGCTGGGTGTGTGGCAAGGTGGCAATTACATATTAATTCGCCTTTCAATTGAGCATGCAAATTTGTTAGTAGGAAGTGGCGATCCTCCTAAGAACGAACACTTGATTGTAGATCATGGAAGCAGTCAGGGAGACTTTCTCTAACATTATTTACACTGTCAAGGTGGGACAAGCTCGGGTTGTATCCAATGTACTTTTAAGTTACGGTGGAAGATCGGGTATGGAGAGTAATATAAGTTACGGTGGGGTCGGGTAGGGAGAGTAATTATAAGTTACGGTGGGGTTGGGTAGGGAGAGTAATTATAAGTTACGGTGGGGTCGGGTAGGGAGAGTAATTATAAGTTAAGGTGGGGTCGGGTAGGGAGAGTAATTATAAGTTACGGTGGGGTCGGGTAGGGAGAGTAATTATAAGTTAAGGTGGGGTCGGGTAGGGAGAGTAATTATAAGTTACGGTGGGGTCGGGTAGGGAGAGTAATTATAAGTTACGGTGGGGTCGGGTAGGGAGAGTAATTATAAAACGTATAAAAGGTATACGAGTGTTTTAAACCCCAAAAAGAGTTTTATTCGTATGTACTTTATGCATGGTCCCTGCGTATTTTATGAATAGTCCCTGATATGTGACGACTAAGTTACAAATAATGTTTGAGTCATTCCACTTCAAATCCAAAGAGAACAATCCCAGGTTTTATTCGTATGTACTTTATGCATGGTCCCTGCGTATTTTATGAATAGTCCCTGATATGTTACGACCAAGTTACAAATAATGTTTGAGTCATTCCACTTCAAATCCAGATCCAAATGATCCAGATGCAGATGCAGATCCAGATTCAGATGCAGATCCAGATGCAGATTCAGATCCAGATCCAGATCCAGATGCAGATCCAGATCCAGATGCAGATTCAGATGCAGATTCAGATTCAGATTCAGATTCAGATTCAGATTCAGATTCAGATTCAGTTCCAGATCCAGAGCGGAGTGTCATGGAAACTGCCATTGTGGCAACAGTAGTGGGTGTAGCGCTGCTGAGTCTTGTTGGTGTTGCGGCTTGGTTTCATACTAAGAGGTACCACAACCTGTTCAGTACTGTTGATGATAATCTTCCAATGTAAAAAAAAACCCTGAGAAATGTGCACCAACTGCGCAGATATAATCCACTATAGTGTTATAATTATTTTCTAGACAAATAATTTCTAGACAGTCCACCAAAAACAACTCCTCCCTGTATGAATTTGCCCTACTTCAACATTTATATATCGGCCGACGAGAGATTTATTTTGTCTTTAATGTCTCACTTGAGAGTTCAATATCTGGAAAAGTATGCATTGCAGATCACTGAACTTTTCCACAAAATCAGTTCATTATGTTATAATTAAATTCCCATTACATTCATTACAATATAACGTCATCCCATTGGTCCAGATGGCTTACGTTTAAAATAGCTCATGATTCAAAACGCTGTTTCAAAAAAGCTATACCATTGAGAACTTAGTCAACAATTAGGCGCCTACTGTAGGCTAAGTACTAAAACAATAGTCGATTGTCCAACTACATTTATCTTTTGATCTAATTCTTTGGTTCTGCCATAAAGATTTAATAGAGTATGCACCTCTAAAACTCGACGCGTGTGGATTGATCAAATTGTCGTTCCCCATAGTATTTAAAGACGAATGTATTGTCAATCATGTCAAACAAGCGAAACGCGCCCGTCTCGGGTGATCTTGGCTGTCAAGGATTAGGGTGATAATTACAGAATAATGGAACACCAACTAAGTGGAATGAAATGATCCTATGTTTGGTAGTCGGTGTTCGTCCATGGTGGAGAGCTCACTACGTAATACTTAATTACAGACATAGTACTTTCCCAGTCTGGAGCTCGACGCAGTAAGACGTGTTTTTTTTCCCTTGTGCACACTACACGTGCTTTCGTGTGCTCGACTTGGGGATCCTTCATTGCATTGTTTTTTGTCAGCGAAATGAATTTTTCTGCTTGGATGTATGCGGCCATTGGAACTGATTGAACGCTTCTCGTTTCGACAGTCTGCACCACCAGGTTGGATTCTTTTTTAGCAAGATTCCTTGCCTCCACGTCATTTCTCCGGCTCACTATGTCGACTTGTTTTTTTCGTGACTCGTATGACGGCCATTCTGCAGAACGCCACGGTTGTTCGCGTTTAGTCTCTACATGTCCGAGCCTATCCTAGCAGCCCTGGACGATTGACCGCCCCTACTACTCTTTTTGTAGACTTTATTTTGCTTTATAGTGATACCATCTCGTATCCTCCGGAGTCGGGCACGTCCGCACCACTATACCAACCCATGACAACTGGAGTATACCCGTCTGATACTCTCTCTCTCTCTCTCGAAAACTCAAACTCCCTGAAACTCGAACTATTTCCACGTCCCCTTCAAGATCGAGTTAATCGAACTTTGACTGTATATCATAAAATATCAAAGTAAGGTTTATTTACATTTAAGCAAACGTACTAGGGTGACACTCCGTAACTGACGTATGCATTCAGTCATCAAATAAAAACATTTCAATAGCTGTCTAGTGTTCATAAAAAAAGAGGAAAAAAACGTTATGCAATAGTTTATTTTGATGTAAGGACATCCAACATGACGTCATTCGAGTTTGACGTCATTTCCATTCAAAAAGACAAAAGCCACATATTCGTATGTCATTATAATATCTAGTAATGGCGGACTGGAATTAAAGTTGATAAAAACACGTTGCATTAAGCTTGAGACTATATGATAAAGAGATTATTACCCTCGTGTGTTTTGGTATTGTCGATATCATATATTAGGAATAAAAATAATGCATTATGCCCTGCAGAGGTTCACGATACCGAAAAACACTGGTAATAACCCCAACCCCCTCCCCCCCTCTCTCTCTCTCTCTCTCTCTCTCTCTCTCTCTCTCTCTCTCTCTCTCTCTCTCTCTCGGTACATTTGTGTGATTGTGTGTGTGTGTGTGTGTGCACGCGCATATATATATATATATATATATAGAGAGAGAGAGAGAGAGAGAGAGAGAGAGAGAGAGAGAGAGAGAGAGAGAGAGAGAGAGAGAGAGAGAGAGACAGAGACAGAGACAGAGACAGAGAGACAGAGAGACTCCATCATATGTGGGATAGCAAACGTACACCAGAGGTGGTGGAAATTTCGACCCGGAACGAGTCTTTTTCTCCCATCCATTCGATAAATAAACCATTATTTTATACAAAGATGGCTGAAATAGTAACTTCTTTATTTTACATTTGTATCATAAATAAACTACACTATCATATTTGCCGCGTCTGTTTCATGTGTTAATTCAACACTACAAATTAACAAGATAGCTTTCATAATGAAGTTTTTAATGAGAAACTAAAACTAACCAACTCGCATTGATATGACGTCATGTATTACCAACGCCCTAATACGCCCCGCCCCCCCCCCCCCCCCCCCCCAATATCAACATAGCCCATGGAAGACAAAGATTATCTATCACGAGTTGAAGACGGGGAAATCCCAACCCGAGAGATACAACGAGGATTGGGATTTCCCTGTCTACAACAGCCATGAGTGTTTGATCATTTTTCTTGCGTAAATAACTAGTTTTAAAAATAAAGTTTTAAATAAAGAATCAATACATTTGTACATTACTGAAAACAACAAGCGTCTTAACTGTTGTGACGTAGCTACAACTAGACTGCGATGACGTCATTAGTTACTCTAGTCAAACTCTGGCCTGTGAAGTTGTACTTGTTTATATTTATATTAAATGTTCGACCATATATAGAAGAACCTTGTTAAAATTGATCGTAATGGACCGATTAATGTTATAGACAAAATATTAATGCAATTATTTGGTCAAATTGGTGGAAAAAGAAACTTAGTGAGGTAGTTTTGACTATATGACGTCATTCTGCTCGTGTTAGCTGTCTGTCACACCGGAAGTGGATGGATTCATCTGTCCAGTATGCAAGAAATATTTATTTATTCCACATGGGCTGATGACATGGAATGGGCCTGTCTTGCATGGCTAAGGATGGGAGAAAGATATATAGATATATAAACCAAAATGGCTGCCATAACGCCGTAAGCGTCTATTTCTTACTATGATATGTATTACAGTTTTATTTATTTCTAAACCAATTACTTTTTTAATTGCACACAAACACTAACGTTTTGTTATTTCCAAAACACTTTTACTTTTTTTCTTACGTCAAACCAAACAGAAATTATTTGTTTTTTATACAAGGATGGGACAGACTTTAAATTCATAATCCACAATATACAACACTAAATTGCCCTGATTAGCCATAAAATATACTATATAGTTAATTGAAACGTATTTGTGATGCCCAAGACAAACACAAAAAATAAAGCTGGGGGGGGGGGGGGGGGGGGGGGGGGGGGGGTGGGGGGGGGGGAGTCTGATGGATCTCCCAGGAGCATACTAGATTTTTGTGTGGGGCGGGGAAGGTAAAAAAAAATGTAAAAAGGACAATTGAAGACCTGTGTGCAAGAAGTACTTAAGTCACATAACACTTCTGAGATAATGAGGGTCAAAAGTTTTCAACTTGGCTGCAAATCACAGTTTGTAATTGAAACATATTACTCATTACAGATACTATGCAAAAGCGGAATATTTGGGGGTTTGAGGAAAATGTTCATGTATAATGAATTAATTAAGATAATTAGTTTTGGACTTAAGTACTTTTTGCTGTTTAATGGCAAGCCTTCAAAACTTTTAACACCAAAATTCAAACTATGTGATAACCATTCATGTGCATGTAACTTTTGCTCTTTGTCTTATTAAGATTGGCATCGTACTGTTTGACAAGTTTTGGATTAACGTGGGCTGACGGTTGGAGGGTGTTTTTGGCCTATCACTCTTTAAAAGATAATTCACACACATCTGTCAATAATATGCCATATTAAAGGAAAAACAATAAACGAGACAAGATCAGTGTTATGGGGTAAAATATACCAGGTTGATCCAAAGCCATCCACATAATCTTCAATTTGATCATCTCCTTTCAAGTAATCAAAGAAGGTAACGGGGGTGGTAGGCCAACATACTGCAACACAGCTTTCACATCCTTAACCTTCGCTGCTTTACTGGGCAAAAATTCTACATACGCAGGGCGGGCAAACATCATGGCTGCTTTAAGCTGCTCCGACTTGATTCCACGTTTTAAGATGGAGACTTGATCTGTGAAATCTTCTGTCATAGTGACACGCCTCATTGGATATTTACTTCGCCTGAACAGTACTCCTCTGAATTTGTAAATTCCATCTGGGCATTTCACCAAAGGGTCAAATGCTGTCTTATAGTCATACACTTTTATGACCGGTGTGCCATCATTCTCCATGTCATCAGTGACAGGATGCTCAACAAAGACTACCTCAAATGGTTTGTTCTGATCAGACTCCTTTACAAGCGGCACCCACTCTGATGGCTTACTAACACAATCTTTATTCATCTTATTTTCAATGCACCATATAACCGTAAATAAAATGTGTTGAGTGTGTCGTTAAAATAAATAAACCATCTTTTCAATGCGGCCAAAGTCTCTGTTACAAGGCATTCTACTGTGACCAGGTATTGGAATAAATACAAGCAATTTAATTGGACAGTCAAATAGTTTAGTACTTAAGTACTTATAAATCTTACATGGGCAGGCTGACAGTATTTAGAACTAAAGTACTTCTGTGTGTTAATCCTTTGCATTAGCCAATGGTACAGCCACAGAATATGTTATTTCTGTTGTCAGCTCGTTTTTTGCAAAAATGTGACTTAAGTACTTCTTGCACACGTCTTCAATTTGACTTTGTCGAAGGCAAATTAATTAGCCGAGCTCTTTTAAAAACTTGCTGGTAACACCCGAAACAAGTACAGACAAAACAGGAGATAGGGTTGGGGGTGGGTGAGGGGTTGTTTGACACCACACTCTGCTGAGGCTAAACAAATATTAGGCTATACCTGTAGATATAGGTGTGCAGGGAAACTCTAGACACAAGGGCCCGTTATATTTACATCCGAGTCTCCTACAGGCCCAAACCATGCTACTCGTTAGGCCGAGTACTCTGCTGTTCGGGAGCTAGTCAGACTTGTGGATGGTTGTTATGTCCGTCTAGCTCTCGAACGGCAGACTACTCGGGCTAGCTACTCACCTGTAACGGAGGAAGGAATTTTGTTTCATCGAAATTATATTTGCTTTTGTATTCATATTTATGTGTGTTTTATTATTTACGTGTTCAGTTATTAACACACTTCGGTATGCTATGAGTATACAATCTTTAAATGAGTTTAAATTATCCGAGATACCGTTTTTGCTTTCACAAACCAAACCAAAAAGGTAATCAATACTGAAAATGCACCCAGATGCAATGCCTTCACGTGTTATTGTCGTGGGAATTTCACTCCCTTAATGGCGGACTGATCACGTGATTCTAAACATGGCCGCGCACAGTACTTTGATGTTACTAGCCAATAAAGCCATCTATAGGCTATCTTTAATAAAGTATTTTTCATGAAGAGCAGGCTGTCAAGTATCCTATTTTTTACTATTTATTCCTATGTTTTTTTTTATGAGTCCCTATTTAGCCCTCTTTTTGATGAAAATTCCTATTTTTCCCCTTTTTTTCTTCTTTTTTTGCAGTTTTGACCAGTTCCATATGTTAGAAAAGATTTGTTTAGCGACACCATATTTTTTCTCTTCACCATTTGCTCCAGATGACTTGCTATGAGGCATATTGTGATATCTGTGGCATAGTCTCTGAAATCTGAATATGCCGATGGGATGCATGGTTACAGGCTTCCAATTATTAATTTTCACAATGAAATATAAAGTCCTCTTACTTATAATTTATGAATTTATGAATATGTTTCTGTTTTTTTGGTAATATCTGATATTGTTGAATGCTGAAAACTAGAAGGTTGAAAGGATATGGCAATCCTTTCAGTCTAGGCCTAGTGACTTTGAGCTACATACAAATTATTTCTTTAGTTCGTTATCTGCATGGTAATGGTGTCGTGTGTTGTTGATGAGTGGAAAGCTTTGCAAGCTGATGGTGATGTTACTGCAGTCAACAAAGAGCAAAGAATTGAGCACTACTGGAATGGAAGTATTTGCACTTAAATCGGTAACCAACACCAGCAGGTACTGCCACGCATTTTGAAATCAAGACTTGTTTTGGCACAGATAAATGCAGAATCTGAAAGGAATTTATCAATCAATACCAGGGTAGTCACAAAAGAAAGATCTGCTTTAAGTGATATCACAATATGTGGTCTACGTGCTGTCAAAGATGCTGTTCGCTTCTTTGATCCAGTTGACAACCAACCAGCAAAGATACCTGTAACAAAGGAGATGAAGGCAATTGTTAGAGCAGCACATGCAAAATATATATTAAGATTAGAAGAGGAGAAGCTTCAAGAAGCAAGAAATCGAGAACAGAAAAAGCAAACTGATGATGCAGAGCGGATGAAAAGAGAGAAAGAACAGATGATGGAAAAGAAACAATTATTGGCTAAAGAGGATGAAGACTTGAAAAAGAAAGAGGAACAGGCAATAGCTTCCATAAAGGAAGCAGAAGAACTGTTGAATGATGCTACAAAAAAAATTACATTGTGCCATCAGTCAATCATCAGTGAATGAGCAAAGTGCTAATGTTGCTTCAGCTATGCTTGATGTTGCTAAAAGCAAACGAGAAGAAGCAATACAACGTTTGAAGATAATAAAAGACAAACAGAAGCAACTGGATAGCAAAAGAATGAAGCTGTTGGATAAGGCTATTCCAACAAAGAAAGTTACTAAAATGAAGACCGGAGAATCTGAGGGTGGTGTTCCTATTAAGAAGGCAAAACGACTTGCATGAATTCACCATGGTACTTTCAGTATCATTGCATTTTCTTGGTTTCACAATGGTCATCATTACAGTTTTGTGTTTGTCATAGTATTATTTTCAAGCTTTATGGTTATTCGCACCTTGGCATTTGGATTAATGTTTTATTAGTGTACTTGCACCTTGGCATTTGGATTAATGTTTTATTAGTATACATTGAGTCTGCAAATTTGATATGTAACTTGTGGTGAATTATGTAGAAGCTGAATTTGGTTCAAAGTGTAACTGTACAGAGTTCCACAGTGACTACGTGCCTACTAGTCCAGAGTGAATTTAGGGCTGTATATGGCCATTATATTTTTAATTTTCGTGGCCTGATTTTTTTTTCCTAAAAAAAACAAACAAAAACAAAACAACTGCTAAATTGGGTGGGTGGGTGTGCAAATATCTTACATTTTCCACATTTCTCATCATGTCTAAATTGTACGAAGTCAGGCTGAAGCTGTTAAGGTTACCTCTGATATACTGGTGTATGGTGTCTAAGGAAGTAGGGCATCAGTGTTCATTTGCAGGTTGTGCTTTGCTTACCGTAACAAGTATTCTGTTAAATGTGCACATCTGCAGTATCATAATTATTTGACATATTTCTACCAATTCAGTTAGCACACAGCTACTAAATCCAGCTATATTATCCAGTTAATCTACCAAGAGAAAACTAATTTTAAAAATATTGTCCATACCCACATTCAATCACCATACACACACACACACACACACACAGTGCCATTGCTGCTGTTTTTGATGGTGTCACTGGGTCAGCAATGCCTTGTGCAGTTTTTTCAGTCAACACCCCTGTCATTTCAGAGTTAAAATTTGACCTTGTAACTTGTATTATTCAATAGCATAAAAGGAATACTGCAATGTGTAGCTTTTTAAAAGTCTTACTCTAAAGAACCAAATTTAACCACTGCATTGTCTGAATAAAAAGTGGTGGATCGGGATGGCTATAAGGGGTGTTGGGAGGCCATCTTAAAACAAAATAAGTGCCTATTTTATTCCTATGATATACACATTGTCTTATTTTTCTGTATTATTATCATTTCAATGGTTTTCTATTTCCATATTTAGTTTTTGTGAGATGGCTCACTCACTTGACCCCTGCAATATTCTTTATTTTGGGACATTTACTTTTATACAAAATTCCTATTTTCTTTCTATTTTGTGGGCAAAATTCCTATTTTAACCCTATTTTCAGCCAACACAAATTCCTATTTTCCTAATTTTTTTACCCACTGCCTCACTTGACGGCTTGGAAGAGTAACATATCATGATAGAGTTGTATGGAGATTTGGCCTTCTTTTTTTTTCTTTTTTTTTCTTTTACGTTTCTGCAGGGTTTCTGCCAGAAGGTACGAAAGGTATAATTACGTACCCTAAAATCTTTGAAATTAATGGATATATTTTAATAATTTATTTTCAAAATATCGTAAGCCTAGTTTTACACGTAAACGTAAATCTACGACTGAAGAGCTATTCACGAAACCACGAAAACGTAAGTTACGTGTAAAGTTGCACGTAAATATAAGAGTGCCTCAGGTTGCAACTAACGCTGCACGTAAGTTGTGTACATATAATAAATCAAGCACGATCGCCGTTATTTACTATTATTTACGGAAACTAGCAGCATTTCCAATAAATGAAGCAGTTTGCTATGGCGAACGCCCACGGATTGAACATATTTTTGTTCGTGATCGAACGGATGTTTTCGACTTGGCCAATTTCTCCTGAGTTATCTTTTCCTTTTTAAGAAATGTCCTCAAGTTCGTACCAAAACGCAGATCCCCACCAATACCAAAATGCCATGATTCACTGTTCGCAATGTTATTGTTAGCAGACGACAAACAAAATTGCGTTTTGCGCATTTGTTATTTACCCGGTAGTCATCGTTTCTAATGTGTTTTTATTAATTACTCCAGTGAGAATGTTAAATCGTAGATTTACGTCCAACTAAGTTACGTTTACATTTACGACCATCTTTGAGAATAAGGTGCTTCTTGCACGTAAACGTAAATCTACGGCACACGTAAGTGCTAGTCGTAGACGTAAATTTACACCTTTTTGTGAATATGGGTCCTGCTGTTTACAATTACTCAAAATGCATGCAATACAGTCTCCGAGTTTATAACGTTCAAACCCATAATCACCTAGTAGGTGCACTGATGGTCTGCTGTTTACAATTACTCAAAGTGCATGCAATACAGTCTCCGAGTTTATAACGTTCAAACCCATAGTCACCTAGTAGGTGCACTAATGGTCTGTTGTTTACAATTACTCAAAGTGCATGCAATACAGTCTTCGAGTTTATAACGTTCAAACCCATAGTCACCTAGTAGGTGCACTAATGGTCTGCTGTTTACAATTACTCAAAGTGCATGCAATACAGTCTCCGAGTTTATAACGTTCAAACCCATAATCACCTAGTAGGTGCACTAATGGTCTGCTGTTTACAATTACTCAAAGTGCATGCAATACAGTCTCCGAGTTTATAACGTTCAAACCCATAGTCACCTAGTAGGTGCACTAATGGTCTGCTGTTTACAATTACTCAAAGTGCATGCAATACAGTCTTCGAGTTTATAACGTTCAAACCCATAATCACCTAGTAGGTGCAACCAATGGTCTGCTGTTTACAATTACTCAAAGTGCATGCAATACAGTCTTCGAGTTTATAACGTTCAAACCCATAATCACCTAGTAGGTGCACTAATGGTCTGCTGTTTACAATTACTCAAAGTGCATGCAATACAGTCTCCGAGTTTATAACGTTCAACCCATAATCACCTAGTAGGTGCACTAATGGTCTGCTGTTTACAATTACTCAAAGTGCATGCAATACAGTCTCCGAGTTTATAACGTTCAAACCCATAATCACCTAGTAGGTGCAACCAATGGTCTGCTGTTTACAATTACTCAAAGTGCATGCAATACAGTCTTCGAGTTTATAACGTTCAAACCCATAATCACCTAGTAGGTGCACTAATGGTCTGCTGTTTACAATTACTCAAAGTGCATGCAATACAGTCTCCGAGTTTATAACGTTCAAACCCATAATCACCTAGTAGGTGCACTGATGGTCTGCTGTTTACAATTACTCAAAGTGCATGCAATACAGTCTCCGAGTTTATAACGTTCAAACCCATAATCACCTAGTAGGTGCACTGATGGTCTGCTGTTTACAATTACTCAAAGTGCATGCAATACAGTCTCCGAGTTTATAACGTTCAAACCCATAATCACCTAGTAGGTGCACTAATGGTCTGCTGTTTACAATTACTCAAAGTGCATGCAATACAGTCTCCGAGTTTATAACGTTCAAACCCATAATCACCTAGTAGGTGCACTGATGGTCTGCTGTTTACAATTACTCAAAGTGCATGCAATACAGTCTCCGAGTTTATAACGTTCAAACCCATAATCACCTAGTAGGTGCAACCAATGGTCTGCTGTTTACAATTACTCAAAGTGCATGCAATACAGTCTTCGAGTTTATAACGTTCAAACCCATAATCACCTAGTAGGTGCACTAATGGTCTGCTGTTTACAATTACTCAAAGTGCATGCAATACAGTCTCCGAGTTTATAACGTTCAAACCCATAATCACCTAGTAGGTGCAACCAATGGTCTGCTGTTTACAATTACTCAAAGTGCATGCAATACAGTCTCCGAGTTTATAACGTTCAAACCCATAATCACCTAGTAGGTGCACTAATGGTCTGCTTTGTTTTTATGATGTACCCTCCAATTGTTTTCTGGCAGAAAGCCTGTTATATATGACCCTTGAACTTATGCGATATTACAGTTATTTCGAATATGGTTTTTTGGACTGGTTTCACAGTGTCTCAAAATATTGAGCTGAAATCTTGTGTAGATTATAATGTACAGATGCAGTTTGAGTTTCATGGAGATTTGCTTATTTTTAATAGACTTATGGTCCTTGAAGTTACGAGATATTACAGTCATCACAGTTCTCTGGAATTGTCTATTCAATGCGTCAATATATTGAGCTAAGATTTCTAATATACATTTATTATGTATTATTGATTAAGTTTGACTTTTCAGGTGTTTTTTTTTTTAGCCCTTTTTGATCAATTTGTATGAAATATTACACTATCGCTCTTTCAAACGTTATTTTCATATATTATATTCCCATGAAAATATGTTGCGCCTGGACTGTGACACTGTATTGCTTTAGTAATACTCTCAGAATGCTTGTTGAGTTATTAATAAACACACACGCACACACACACACACACACACACACACACACATCATTATATGCATCATTCAGTAACTGCATAAAGAACTTAATATGTTTTTCTTCAACAGGATGAAACGAGCGAATGCTGAGAGTGACGAAGTGGTGGACCAAACTGCAAAGGATGAAAACAATCCTGCTTTCGTGGAGAATAATTAATTAGTTGTGTATTTACTGAACATTTGTTTGTTTTATCAGTTCATTTTTATCATTCATTGCTCGATTCAACAATTTGACCAATTACTCGGGTACGAATTCATGATTGAATACCATCTTTCGTCTGGCCACAGGCGTTGTACTGATTAATGAAGTTCGAACATGTGATTCAATACAGTTTTGATGATTGAGTTCAAAAGAGAACAGTATAAAGTTATCTTTTCCTGTTCTAGTTGTGTAGTAGTGGTCAGTGCACTGCTGAATATGTTTAGTGTTAAATTCAGTTATATAAATTTCAGGTACCAATGGTACCTGTCTATTGAAAAAAAGACCTGGTTCCCATTGGCATATTATTTCAACCCCTGCGCCGATCACAAATGCTGTTCATTGTAGATTTAGTTAGGCAAGCATTCCTAATTTCCATTTTTAAAAAAAAAAAAAAAAAATATTCAAATTGTTATGTTTTTAAATAGTAAATTAACGAAAATCCACCCCTCTTTTAAAACAAGTAGATATAAATAATTATGTAATATATTATCCACAAATGTGTAGGTAGCTTGTAAAATCATTAGTCAAAATAATAAATAAAACAGCAATAGTGAGCCATACTAAAGAACGTCATCTGCTCGACGTAGTTTGAAATTATATTTTCTCTTTTGTTTTGCCCTTGTAAATTATATTTGCTCTATTGTTAATCTGTCTACTAGTTGGTTATCAATTTAGACTTAATGCTGCGCGTGCGTGCTAAAAACAAAAAATCATAATAAATCTGTCTTAATGAGAGTGTCTAGACTGGATGTGTGGGTCTGCAAAACGCATGTAACCAGCCACAAGGCAGATGTTGTATATACCCAGGGTGTGCATTTCATGGTCGCCCGGTCGCCCGAGGCGTTTAAAAACAACGTTGGGCAAGTCAAAACCTTATCTTGAGTCGTCCGTTATGACCTATATGAGCCTTTACTGTACTATGAGTAGGTACTTCTGTTTTATTTATATCTTAGCCAGTGTTTCTTTATATATAAGACAACCATTACTATTTACTGAAAAGAACAGCCACTTTTGTCAATAACAGTGTATCCAAGTTTAAAGCAAAAACAAACAAACAACAACAACAAAAAAACAAACACAAACAAAAACAAACAAACAAACGAACAAACAAAAATGTTTTTGTACTAACGGTTTTTTCACTTGTTGGTTCCATTTTTCTTTACAGTCAGTTTTTGTAGGTGTCTTACCAACCCCAACTTCAGCCAGAAAATGATTGGCTAACGTTCGCGAACTAATTGATTGGTTCCTAACGTGGCCATTTCGTTTACTGTGAAGCAATAAACCAGTCTAGCGGACGTTTTTCCGCTTGGTCTGGCTGAACGCAGCCCAGGTTACTTTTCGAAGATTGCTTATTCGCAAACAGCGCATGGAATACTTTTGCCGATGTATTTTGCGCATTGGTTCAATGTTTGTATGGATATTACTGAAGTACATTTCCGCTACCGTCAAAAATATTTATTGATTAAAAAGAGCAGGTAATTCAAGGTTAGGAGCAATAAATCAGCTAAAAAATAGAAATGTTTGATATATTACTATATTTGGCACACTACAGAACTGAACAAACATGTTCCTTTCGGTTCTGTTCGTTGGCAATTTGGTTCATAGAAATGGACCAACCACGGCTTGGCTCCAGGCCAGACTCTTCTCGATAAACCTTTATGTTTAGAAATGCACAGATTTGAATGTATGCTACGCCTTTGAAGCCAGTTTAAACTAAAGCTTGATAACCGGACTTCTTCTTTTTTTTTTATTATTAATATTATTATTATTATTTAATTCTGTAACATTTTACTGACTGATTATTCAATTTAATAAATTTTTGGAAATATTTCACGCGAATCCAAATAGATTCGGATGTTTTATGCTTGCTCGAATCCTGGCGCGAATCGGATTCGGAGATTCGTGCGAATTTTTTAGCCCTGACATTGGCAAGATATGATGACTAGATAAATCTCTATATGTTCGGTCACTGACGTCATGTATCTTGTAATCTTGTATGACGTCATACGGCAAAAGCCTTGCTAGGTTCACCATACTCAATTTGCTTACATAAAAATGGAATAAATAATGATTTTCCGCCTATTCCTGTTGGATTGCAGGATATAAGAAATAACTGGTTACCGTCTTAAGATATCGGCTTTATCCTGTTCAGGTCGAATGGTTCGGCAAAGCCCCTTTGCATTCGCCATTCTAACCTTTGCAATATAAAGCCGAGATCTTAAGACAGTAATCAGCTATTCCATATATATATATATATATATATATATATATATATTAATTAATCTACTGCGTACTGGCATCAGTTGCACATTATGCAACGTGACTTAGTCCACCATGATGATGTAGATAGTTACATATTGTATCTCCTCTACAATGCTAGCCTGTATTATCTGCTTTCCTATCATTTTGTTTTGGGCTTGGGATGATAGGTAGGTAGCATTTTGGCTGATGCCCGTGTACTTTCAGAGCTTCTCATCGAGCTGTGCTGGCTGTTTTATTAAGGACAGGACGTTTCCTGGGTCTCCACCAGAATGGAACATGTAGTTCGTTGTCTCCCCTAAGACCCATGCATTGGCGGCCGCAGTACAACACATCCTCTTCTGCTTACTTGAGGATGTGCATATTTTCAGTAATGTTGGCCTGCGTTCTGTCGGTTATGGCCGTGATAGCTACTGTTGGATTTTCAACAGACTGGAGAAATAGTTTAGCTTCTACAAGTGCAGTTAAATTGGATGATTTTTACTTGATATTGGCCAAGAACCTTTGATTTGTGGTGTCATTTAATGAATGGGGAGTTTGGTCATAATTCCCATCTGTTTTCTCACTTTTGGTTTAGTGAATAAGGAACAGCACATCGAGAACACCCCACCAACCTTGCAACTGTAAACAAGTCACCATCCATACTCATCCAACCACTGGTGTTCGGATTGTCTGTTGCATCCACCATGATATTGTGTTGTGAAGATGTAGTGTTAGCTTAATATATTGTATTTTTCATTGACACCGTCAGACAACCTATTCACTGAGTTTATTATGATGTCCTGAACAGATTTTGTGGCATTCATTAAAAACTCTAATGTCTTTGATCATTTGTGACTTTCCATCATTCACTCTAGTTGTTAGTAATTGGTCTGTGTCGTCGAGATCTGCATACGAGGGTCATTTTGTATTTGTAGTGTTAGTGTTAGTGTTTTGGATTATCGATTCCTGCAATAGTTCTGTTTAACTGATTTTGTTAGTCGATGGTCTATTAGTTTCACCATGTTAATTTTCTTGGGCATGGATATCACTTGTAATGCCTGTAAACGAAAACAATGAGGAGTCCAAACGCCATTCAAATCCCACATAAATGAGAGGAAGCAGTGAGTGTCACTTATCGGAGCTCTCCGAGTTACACGGTGGTTCACAGGCCCATCTGACGTTTGTACACATGTTTTGCGTTGAAGGTTCATTTTTGAAGAATATAAACTCAATTGACCTTTCACTTATTAGAATTTATAAAACGGAGAACAGGAAACCATAAAACCAAAAGTGTCTACCTGTGTATGTGTATGATGAGTGTGCGTCAAACATTGCGCTGTCAGCAAAATGACTTAAGACATGACCTATTTAAATTATAGCTATTTGGTAGTTGTAATACATATGTTACATACACACACATAGTGAGAGAGAGAGAGAGAGAGAGAGAGAGAGAGAGAGAGAGAGAGAGAGAGAGAGAGAGAGAGAGAGAGAGTAATACGTATATTGGGGGGGGGGGGGGTGCGTGAGAGAGTATTTGCTAAAGCCATATTATTTTAGCTACTTTTGATTATATTCGACTTCTGATCATTGTTTCAGTTCCATGACACACACACAAATGTCGCACACTGGCAGAATTTCGAAAATTACTGATATGCACATTCCACTGGGATTCGCTAACCATTGGTTCTTAACGTCATTTGTCAGTTTGTTCATTCTAAATTATTATAAAAAGCATAAACTTTGAGAACATGCTACAACGTTGATCCTTAAAATGGAAGAAGCTGAATTTGCTTTTATTATATTTAAAGGAAAACGCCAAAATAACTATTGACGCTTAATTGTTTTGGTGGGGTTTTTTTTCGTGATTTTTAATTTTTAGGGGGTGTATCTTTTGTTTCTTTTTTCTGTTTTCTGTTTTCTGGGGGGGGGGTTTGTTGGGTTTTTTTGTGGGAAGGCGGGGATAGCAAGTTTATTACACCAGAAATAAATGTGATAGTGTAACTTTTAACTGGCACTTTAGCAAAATGACCTGCGGGGGCTTGCTTTCCTATGTTAATTTTGTACCCTGGGATATATAAAAGCATAAAATAACCTATGATATATGGGGTTAACAGTGAAGACTGGAAATTAAAGAAAAGGGGTTAAAGAATGGGAAAAGGGGCAAAAAGAGAGAAAGAAAGGACCCGAAACATAATGACTTTGGTGATAGAAGTTTGTGCATTTTGTTTTGTGATCCATACTTCTAGGGCAGTATATTGGCATGCCTTGTTTCTAGGAATTGACTGATATGATATATATTTTTCAATTTGCATTTTATCTTTTATAATATTTAAAAGATCAGATATGTCAGGTGCCTGTTTTTGCATTTTACGTTTTTTTACATTAATAATTAGCCAATTAGCAGAGAATATTATTGGTAGTTTTTGTTGTTGTTGTTTATGATTCCATAAGAAAACTTTTTTTTTTATTGAATTGTATGTTTTCACCTTTGTCCTGGCTTCACCGTACAATTTCGTTATGTACATCTTAGACTGGAACAGCCATAGAACAAATGTCCCAATGTTTCTGACTATGGCATAACTCACAAATATTTTATTCTATATATTATATTTTATTAACAAAAGTGTTAGTTGTTGTTATTATTTTATATAGGATTTATATTTAAACCACACTAATGTTGGGTCTTTTAAAAATTGAAATGGTAAATTATTGTACTGTTGTACCAAATATTGATTCTAATTATTTCAGTTTTACTCTTAGTTTGTGATAAATTCAACTTGTTTTCTTTTTAAATTTGTATTTTAATAAAGTAATCAAAACTCGTTATTTTTTTGTATTGACGATTTTGTATTAAGTTAAAAGTACATGCCATGTTGCGTTTGGTGAAAATAGTCTGCTAACCCATGTAGACTTTAGCGCTATCATAAAAAAAGAGAAATATTCAGCAGTTTAACACCGTCATATGGATAGTTTGGGTTAGAACTTATTGTTTTATTCTGATAAAATTCAAATCCTTTATATTTACTTGTACTGTTTGTGTGTGAAACGGGTGAAATAATGCCATCCCAAAATGTTGTTGTTGACCTTTTGACAATTGTAATTACATTTATCATTACGGTAGTGGTGTCGGTAAACAAAACAAACTCATCGTTACTATTGATTAATGTTGGCTCTAAATTATTATAAAAAAGGTTCATGTATACAGCAGGGTGACACATTATTCATCATTTTGTCTTTTTTCAATTTAGTTCTCTATGGGGGTTTAATTATCTGATAAATACGCTTTCACCATTTTTTGTGAAAACGAGATTTGACCATTAATGATGAATTTAAAACTAATACAAGGCCCAGGATCCGGCACTGGTATGAAACGAGGTTCAGAAGCATGCATGATGCTATCGAGCTTACATACCTAGAAATCTTAGTCCTAACAGACTTGCATTAACATAATAGCCTATATAGCTGTTTGGCACTAATGCTAATATCAATAAACGTTGTAATCCAGACTCGGGCAATTTTGTTTAATTCGGGCAAAAATTAAGCTCCTCTTCTCCTACAACAATGGGATCCCGTACGTCTATGTCCATTCCGAGAAGTTTTGTCTTACTATTAACCCGTTTTCGTTTGATATTACCGGACTTGCATTCTTTTTACACCGGCTCTACAAAAAAAAATTATATTTTTTGTTTTGTTAGTAACACAATGTAGATAAATTGATTCCAGGACCGTCACACACGAAACAACTTTACAACATCCACAATTAAGAAAGTGGGCAATTTGTTTTGGTGGATATGTATTTGAACTCAACAGTATGAAAACTGTTTTTCGGGAATCTAATTAGTTGGTCTTTCGCAGAACATTAATGACGTTTGGAAGAATAGTAATCATACACTAGTAATCTTCATCAATTTCTTCTTGACTTTTTTCATATTATCAGTATCAAGAAGATAGTGGAAGATTGGCCTATTTGTAATTACGTCCGTATCGAACAAGTCCGATCGTATCTTAAATAAAGAGGTACTTATTCTACTCATTTTAGTGAGACTTTTAAAAGGAGGGAATTAAATAGCACTTATCTCATAACGCCGTCGTTATTACGTAACAATTTACGGCCTGATGTTTCAATATTAGGGATACCAGGTTCTGATCCGCGGGGCGGGGGTCGGGGGGTGGGGGGTGGGGTCACAGGGGTATCGTGTCAGTTAAGTGTCAGACAGTAGCTACATACCAGGCACGGTAGTAAATCTTAAGGCAGAGATGAATTTTACTTGTAGAATTTTGAACATATGTAACGATTTTTCCTTGAATTAAATACCCCTACGCTACCCTATCCAAAAATAAATATACATCCCAATAATTTTAATTTTATTTTATTAAAACATCCAGTGACATAACACTACATATTGACGGACAATGGATTATTACTGTGTATAGTCCTGCGCTACTTTTATTCCCTGTCCAGCGCGAATCCAGGGTAAAGGTGTGGAGGTGCTCATTCCAATGGTATTTCAACGTTTTGCCTTAAGTCACGAAAATTGTCGAGAACGTTACCATGAAAACGTCAATAATCCTTTGACGTGACGTCAACAATGCTTCAACGTTTTAATATGCGTATTGATGTCAAAGCGATACTACGTACATCCCTCTTAATATATACTGAGCGTCACTATTGAAGGGCCACTCATATTGTTAGTACTGCACATGTTAACGATGCCCGTCCAACACACTAATTATGAAAGAAGGAATGCATGGCCTTCATGGATTAGAACCAGAGTGAGGTGTTCTAAGTAGCATTTGCATTTCAATATGAGTAATGGTACTTCCGGTTATAGGCCACAGCAAAATGGTAAAACTTATGCAAACACATGTACCTATCACCCCAACAAATAGGTTGTCTCAACGCACCCATGTCTGGAATTCTGTATGCTGTGCCCATGCATTGCGTTCTCACCATGGGTATAAAAGTGTGCATGATTGCCGTCGACATAGTCACGTACACTTCAGTTGAAAATGTGTCGTGTCTTGACTAATGTTGGGCACTGGAGTAGGTGCGAGGCACTTTAATGTCAGTCAAGAGTGTGTTTGGGTGGACGAGGCAACGACTTCAAATGACTGGAACCGTTTCCTATGAACAAAAACCAGGGCCAGCATTAAACAAAGCAAAAACACGACGCATTTTCAACTGAAGTGTGCGTGAATATGTGGATGGCAATCATGCGTTGCGCTCCTGCCTAAAAAGAAACCTCCATTTGCCCCTGCTAGTTTTGACACTATAGAAATGAGCTAAATTACATCCAAATATTTCACGCTGGATTCGCAACTGGCCTCTAAATATCTCAGGCGCGTGTGCATTTTTTATTTTTATTTTTTATTATTATTTTTATTATTATTATTATTTTTTTTTTTTTTTTTTTTTTTTTTTTTTTTTGGGGGGGGGGGGGGGGGGGGGTATTTTTTTCTCTTTTTTTCCCCACCTATAAACTTCGTTACCGTCTAGACCCGACACCTGCTTCTAAAATTACTGTCACGAACCTCCATTTCACAACTTCACAGCGTCTCATGTCCGTGCACACCGCCTTAAACGTTTCATTAATAATTAGTGCATTGGTCTTTTATCTAGTCGGTCAGTTTATATGAAGGATCATACCTGACTGAATTTCAAAGAATTATACAAACATTATATTATAATCGGTATGGACGTGACAATCGGTATTGATGTACTAACTAATTATCTATAAATAGTTGAATATAATGTGACATACTCTACAGTCGAAAACAAAAGGCAACACATTTGTAAACGGAAGCATTTCTTTTATATAAGTAAAATTACCATCGTGTCAGACTTCAAGGGAAATGACCCTGGAGTATAATCATAGGCACTGAACCAGCGACCATCGTTTCATATATCGCGAACGAATTAATTATCAATTGTGTATAAGCATACCCAATGAACCAGCGACGTGTAGTGATATTCGTGTCCATCTACCTGTTTCAATGGGGAGATTATGGTTGAGAGTCAATAACGTAATAATGGACACCAATGTTTTTTTCTAAAGTGATGTTTAATATATCTCAAATGTAACACAATATTTTAACAGTTTGTAATTTGAAACTTTTCCGGTATTATCGATCTGACTGTACCATGTTTGTAGGAATTGATCTTTAAGTCTTAAAGAAATAAATTCTTTAAAAAGTGTAGCACTTGCAATTCTATTACATTGTGACATCCATATATATGTACAACCAATGTTATCCAATGTTGATTTTACAAAGTCTATCCATTTATATTTATAAATATTATTATTGTAATCATTCAACAACAATCTATAAACAAATAATGATAACTTGGACTGCTTCCCTGTAATCAGTCTGAACCAACAGGTAATCATCCTTAGCTTTACAGTTATAGTTACCGGGAAACGTCCACGTTCTCCATACAACATGTACAACGGTGTAGAATTCCTCACTGGTAACAGTAGTTTTAAAAATGTATTATACAGTTTATCTATGGACGCTAAACTTTCGAAACCCCATGTTTCGCATCCGTATAAAAGCACTGGTATAACCATACAATCAAATAATTTAAGCTGACAGTGAATAGATATATTACAGCGTTTTCCTTGTTTGAGAACGAAGTACATAGCTTTATATGCTTGTTCGTACAACATTTTTCTTGCATTAGTAAATTTATTTAATTTATGGAATACAACATCAAGGTATTTATAATTATCTACTTTATCAAGTCTAGACTTTCCCATATAAAACATTTCATTGTAGTCCTTCTTGTTGCCACTTTTTACAATTGACAGTTAGTTTCCATTCTGTACAATATGAATTAAAAGTATTTAGTAATGTCTGCATATCTTCAAAATTATCTGCGAAAAGCGCTGTGTCGTCTGCATACGGTAAGACAAAAAGAACCATAGTGTTAATCAAGGTGGCATCTGTGAATAATCCATCTATTTGGATACCATTACATTTACTCTTTATAAAAGTTTCTTCAAGGAGAACAGCAAGGGTGATAAATTTTCACCTTGCCTAACACCCACTCAACAAGGAAAATAATTTGTCCGTGCATAATGTGTCAGTAACACAAGATTTAATATTCTGGTACATACTATATATGACTTGGAAACATTTACCATTTATACCGTTTTGTATAAGTTTTTACCGGCCTCGGTGGCGTCATGGCAGGCTATCGGTCTACAGGCTGGTAGGTACTGGGTTCGGATCCCAGTCGAGGCATGGGATTTTTAATCCAGATACCGACTACAAACCCTGAGTGAGTGCTCCGCAAAGCTCAATGGGTAGGTGTAAACCACTTGCACCGACCAGTGATCCATAACTGGTTCAACAAAGGCCATGGTTTGTGCTATCCTGCCTGTGGGAAGCGCAAATAAAAGATCCCTTGCTGCTAATCGGAAGAGTAGCCTATGTAGTGGCGACAGCGGGTTTCCTCTAAAAATCTGTGTGGTGCTTAACCATATGTCTGACGCCATATAACCGGAAATAAAATGTGTTGAGTGTGTCGTTATATAAAACATTTCTTTCTTTCTTTTTGTATAAGTTTACCCCAGAGTTCTATACTGAATCAAATGCTTTGCTAAAATCTATAAATGTACAACATAGTTTTTTCTTTCGTGCTTTTAATAATTCGATAAGTCCATAGAGCGTAAAGATATGATCGTTCGTAGAATATTCCTTTCTAAATCCAGCTTGAACTTCTGAGAGTAAATCATTCGATTCTAGATATAATTTCAGCCTATTATTCAAGACAGCAGTAAAGAGTTTTTCCCAAGACAGCTGAGTAATGTAATGGGTCTATAGTTTTCGGGAGCCTCCCTATCGCCGCATTTATCAATAGGTTTAATTATACCAACCAACCAGGAATCTGGAAAAATACCGTTATCAAATACTAAATTAAAGAGTTTGACATATACAGAACTCATGCAATCTATTGTCTGCTTAATATATTCGTTAATGATTTGGTCTGATCCAGGTGCCTTGTTGTTTTTTAGACTGTTAACGACAGCGAGTATTTTTTCTTCTAAAATGGGTCCATTTAGGGTTGTGTTATATTCTAAGTCTGTATTGACATTTAGTTCATTTGCATCTGCTGTATGTTCATCGCTGCTGTTTACATCTTTAAAGTAATCACAGAGCTTATCTAAAGGGGGTAATTTACAGTCATCTTTGTTTACTTTTAACAGTTTCCAAAAGGCTCGCGTATTTTGATGACTGAGTTCTGTAATCTTGTGCTCCGTCTTCCAATTATGTCGGTTTACGTATTTGCGAATTACATTTTTGTATTGTTTGCTGGCATTCAAGAGGCGTTGTTTGTTATCTGGTGTAGTTCGGGTTTTTTTTTTTTTTTTGTACATTGTTCTAACTTCCATGTACTTTTCTGAGTGTTCTGCACTGATTGCCAAACCATGCCTTGTTACTGGTGTTTTTGTGCTTCGGTTTAACTCGGATGCGTGTATAACCAAAAGTGTCGGCTGCTGTGTCAATAAACAGTTTTCTAATGCTGTCCACTCCGACGTTAAGATCCTCTTTAAAGAAGTGTTCACTTAGCTTATCTAGATTGGCTTTTATGTCACTGATGATATCACGGTTTAATGTATCGTTATAGCTGTTTGCCTTATTTACATTCCAAGTTCGTGGTATCGGTTCCTTTTGTTTGTTAGTTTCATGTTCACAGCCTGTTGTTAAAATATTTAAGCACAGAGTTAATGGGCTGTGTATGTCCGAGAATAACAGTTCGAAGTCATGAACTTTAAACTTTAGTATTTTAGAAAGTGTACATAATGAAGCTACGGCATAGTCGACAACGCTAGTTCCTTTGCAAGTAAATTTACCAATATCGCGGTCTTCATCCACCCTTCCGTTGACAATATACACTTTGTTGTTTTTACAAAAATCGATAAATTTGTATCCATGGCTATTTGGTTTACCGATATCTTCGTTATTTCTTTTTAAGCACATTCCAATATTTAACAACTTGAAAGGTTCATTCATGTATTGAGAAAAGTCATCTGATAATCGTATGACATTTGTTGGGTCGATATCACAGACTATATAATCCGGTAGCAATCTCGTTCTTGCGTTAAAGTCATCGATAAGTAGGATATTATGTTTAATTGTTACGTTGTCGTTCATTTCCTCCTGTATTGTTTTAAAAGAATCATTATTGAAATACGGGGAACCTTCGGGGGATATATATATAATTCTGATAACAGCGTTTGATAGATGTCCGTATAACTGGACTGGAAAGTGTGAACCATAATACGTACTCTGATTTCTTTTAATGAACATATATTTGTCAGAAATATTATTTTTAACGGCCAGGCATATACCACCAGATTTCACATTTGATTTGGTTATTCTGTTATTTGTAAATATTTTATAACCGAGGATTTCCACGTAATCAATATCACTAAGTTTGGTTTCTACTAAACATAAAATATCATATGCATTGATAAAATGTAAAAAAATTAGGGATATGCAATCTGCTGTTAAGACCACACACATTTAAATATAAAATATTTACACAGTCACAAATGTGTATTTCTTCTGAGGTTCTGCTTGTGCGTTCACGTGTTATACGGTAGCTTGTGCTATTTACAGGTGTTGTATTAAAACCAGTGTCTATCCTCCGGCGTCCCTATGGCCGTTGTTCCCACGGAGAGAAATTACGCGCACGCTTATTCGGGTTTTCAAACGAAGGGCTTGACGAAATCGGGGCGTTTGGTTTTTCACGTTGTCCATTGTCACGTCTATCGGGATACCAACGCTTTCCGTCAATGTATAGTTTGTCCACCACACGTGACGCACGAAGTCCTTGTCGTTGCGCTTCTTTATACCTCGGCCACAATTCTCTCCTTCGTTTTACTATCTCGTGCGGGAACTGCTCGCTCACACCGAAATGAGATCTTGTCATTTATTTATTTAATTATATGTTTACAATGTACCTCATATGCCGTTAACAGATTCGCGGTCTTTGAACCTTTCGAATTTTTCTACTATTTGGCGTGCGCGTGTGGGATTTGTTGATTTCTTACCAAGTCTGTTTACGCGATCAAAATGGATACTGTTCTCCATATTCATCTTTTCTTTAAGAAATGTTTTTAATATTGCTTCCGCATCCTCATTTTCTGTTTCCTCGATACCGTTAAAAATGAGATTATCCCTCATTGACCGCGTTTGAATGTTTAGCACACTCTCGTAGAGTACTTCACAATCGTGACGTAAACTGTTGTTATCATCCAAGCACTCGCGAACTTCTCTTACCTCCGATTTCATTTTGTTGACAACATCCGCCATTGTTTTCCTGTCGGTTCGCGTTTCTCCAAAGCTTCTGTTGAAGTTTATTGCTTTTTCTAACTCGACTATTTTTTTGCTACTTTCACATAATTGGATTTTAAAGTCATCAACATTATACTGAATAGTTTGTAATCGTTTTTCAATGCCGTCAATCTTATCTGTCTTTTGCGAGATTTGTGTGAGCGTATTTGAAATGTCCGTTAGTTTTTGAAACACTTGGTTTGCCCACGCTGGGATGGACTCTTGTTGGGATGAATGGCCGGGTATAACATGCTGTATTTGGAAAGCAGGGTTACCGTATTCAGGAGATTGGACCATTGCTGGGTTATATAGAGCTTGAGGTAGTGTAGAGTGTTGCTGTTGGGAAGTACTGGTTGGAGGAGATACCGACGCCATATTGTCTATGACCGCGTTTGACTTACCAGTGTTTCCCTTCTTTTTCCCCACTCTTCTTCATACCCACTGCTCCTGATCCTGGCATAGAACGAGTCTACCGTACAAAATTAACATTTCCCACCACATTTTAACGTATTGTTAATTTTAAAAATTGTGTAGCAAATTTCTCTTTCTTCAACTCAACCGCCCTCTTGTCACGTGACGATCTAATAGTGTACTTTTTTTCCTTTAGATTATTTAACAGAGAAAACTACTATAACCTCATTTTGTTCCGTTAATGCAACTTGAAATATATTTAGTTAAATAGTTTATTATATTATCACGTCATTTATGTTGTTTTACAAGTCAGGTTGATGAAAGAGAAGCGCCTTGCCGACAATTACTGCTTTTGTTTACACTGTACATACAGGAGACGGTCAGGAGCTGACGTCACTTCGCCCCAAGCTAGCTGTCCCGGACGTCTCGAAAAGAAAAGAAAATGGCTGCCCCTAGTTAGCAGGAATAATCACAGTGGTTTTGTTTTTTTGTTAACAATAAAGTTACGCGTTTTTCATTTGGTAAAGTGTCAGTATGTGGTATGCATCTTTCCAACACATAAGGCTCATGTTTTAGTTTACTCTTCCTTTAACGTGTCACACATCTAATGTACGGTAGTTAAAGTTTACTGCTGCTCTTGAAGTCTTATCAAAAAATGTACGCTCTACGACCTAAAATATTAAAATCCCATCACAAATATCTCCAGAATGCACCTCTCAGCATCTACATTTAAATATTTTCCGGGGAAGCATGCCCCCGAATCCCCGTCTACAACATCGGCACCCATGATATAAATTTAGTTCCACCCTTTATCTCTCCTCCCCCCCCTCCCCCTCCCCCTCCCCCCCCCCCCCCCCCCCCCCCCCCCCCCCCGCAGTTATGGCTGACTACAGGCCTGGTTTATCGACACATGCAACACATTTAGATTACGGTTATACGGTTCAAGTTCAAGTTCTTTATTTGCTTTGAGTTTTACAACTCATCAGCTGAATACATAACATAAATAATACAACATAGTTATACAACTCATCAGCTGACTACATAACATAAATAATACAACATAGTTATACAAAATACACACGTGCAAAACTATAGTGGGTGTGGTTTATATATAATCATGGACAAATGAAGTGATATAAGTTACATTTATTACATTAACTATTATCCTGCATTAACCGATCTCTAATTGTGTTCGCTTGCACCAAATATTTTCCTAGGTTATTCAATTCCTTATTTGTTACCGGTGGTTAATAACTGTATAAAACGATAAACACTTGGCCGCTTATAATAATACATTTTTATATATTTACAACGCAAATCTTTGTATTGTGGACACTCTATTACAAAGTGATATTCATCTTCTATGGTATTAACGTTACACAGAGTACATATTCTTTCTGATCGTTCAATGTTTCGATACCTGCCAGATTCTACATTTAATTTATGAGCGCATATTCTAAGCTTACATATGGACATATGGTTAAGAACCTGAATCCCGTTTCACGAATCGATTTTAGCACTAAGATCACCTTGAGTGCATACCTTACACACTTAGTCATCTTAACTCTAAGAATTCTTCAGACGGATAACGAGAGAGGAAACCAGCTGGCGCCACGCAAGGAGTTACTGTTACTTTTATATAAGCATCTATTAGATTAAAATAGAGGGTGGCATGAGACATCGTTATTTTAGTCAGTAATTCGTGAAGTCTGTAAAAAAAACACCCTTCTAAACCAGTTTCATAACAGGCGTGTATGCAAGAATTGTTATTTGGGGGCGGGGGGTCTTGATTGTGGGAGTGGAATTATGATCTTCCGGAAAATATATTGGAAAAAGAATACATTTGCTTGAGCTGGGGGGTGGGGATGGGGGGGGGGGGGGGGGGGTTCGACCCTCCAAACCCCTTCCTGCACCTACGCCAGTACAGAATTGACACGTGAACAGCGTGTTGTGATCACGCGGTGTTGCGGTGCATAGTAAGTTACATTTTTACTAATAATTCATGAAATTAGTGAGGTGGTCTTTTATGTAGTCGGTAAGTTTATATCAAGGAACAACATACCTGGCTGAATTTCAAACAATTATACACACGATATGACAATCAGTCTGGAATTAATAATTCATGTGAGTCTGGCTGTAAGAATTGATGTCGAAAACAACTGAGGGATTAAACATTAATTATTTACAAAATAATTTGTATTGTAAACCTAAATTGTAGCATGTAATGTTTTGTAATTGTTTAGTTCATCAAAATATTTGGCGAACCATAAAAGTAATATGACACACTATAGAGAACTCATTGATATTCGTTTAAAACCAGTCGAAGGAATTATTGTCTATGACTTGGTTGGTGTGAACTACCAGCAAGGAGAAGTTGACAAATGTTCAGTTTTTGTAAAATTCGCAGGCACTCCACAAGCGCTTTATAATTGTTTATAGTGTAACAACTGTTTACTCAACTGACATATTAGTTTCCAGAGTGATAGTATTTTGAATAATTGCCATTCAACTAGTAGTCGCGTGATCGACGACTGACTCTACACAGATAACTGTGAATTTTAATAACAAGATAATTCATTTGTTTTAGTAAATTCGATAAAAACTGCGATATTTTTTCTTTCTATTTTCGATGGCGTATATTATTGACATAATGATATCATTTCTGATAATTCACTTTCTGGTGGTAATCACGTGTTCAGAGTGTGATTCTGCACGGACAAACTGTGGCAGTTTTAAAATGAAAAAGGAAATGCCCAATAGACAAACGTTTGACCAGAAATTACGTAAGGTATATAACCGAGTAAACAGTACCAGCTTGGAGTGTGCTGGAATCTGCTATGGAGACGAACAGTGTAACGGGATGTTGGTCTGTCCGGGCGTCTGTCACCTGTTTGGAGTGTTCAGTGTACACCGGTCTACTACCCCAGGAGCAGACTTTAATAACTGTGACGTGTTTAATATAGTAAGTATTACACCAATGGCGTGTTTAATATAGTAAGTATTACACTAGTGATGTGATTAATATAGTAAGTATTACACAAGTGACGTGTTTAATATAGTAAGTATTAAACCTGTGACGTTTCCAACATAACAAATATTACACTTGTGATGTGTTGAACGTAGTAAGCATTACACCTGTGACGTGTTCAACATAAGTATTACAACTCTGACGTGATTCAGCTTATGTTCAGCTTAATATGTATTACATATGTGACGACTTCAACATATTATTACCCCAACGGTCAATCAAAACGGAGAAAATATTTTCTCAGTGAGAAATATTCTGCATTGGTGTAACGTGGTATATACTATTGGTTGCGTTGACGCTTGCAAACCAGCAAACGTAGTGTAAAGAATTTGCTTTTACGACTCTGTTTCCATTGTTATATTTGTAATAAAATTTTATTTTTAATGCAATTCATTCCAGACATTCTAACAGAATAAACAGAACTTTGACTTTTGAAAATTATTTATAAAATACAATATTATAACTATACTCAGAACAGTCGTTTGTTATATACCGATACATGTACATTTACGTTGATCGAAAATAATAGGTTTTTAGACAGAACAAAATTGCTGGAGTAATAAATAGTAAAACCTCGACAGCAATTAGTATCTAAAGCTCATGACAAGTGAACATTATTACACTCGAAACATAAATTTGAAGATAACTCGTAACTCGACGGTGGGTTAGCCACGGATACGATCCCTATATCACCTGTGACGTTTTCAGCATAATAAATGTTACACCTGTGGCGTGTTCAACATAGTACTCACACAGTCGCATTGTGAAGTCTGAGCTACTCACACACTGCCATTATGTGCCGTCTGAGCTATTCACACAGTCCCATTATGTGACGTCTGAGCTACTCAGTCCTATTATGTGTCGTCTGAGCTATTCACACAGTCCCATTATGTGACGTCTGAGCTACTCTCAGTCCCATTATGTGATGCCTGAGCTATTGACACAGTCCCATTATGTGACATCAGAGCTATTCACACAGTCCCATTATGTGACATCAGAGCTAATCACACAGGTCCATTATGTGACATCAGAGCTAATCACACAGGTCCATTATGTGACGTCTGAAATACTCACACAGTCCCACTATGTGACATCAGAGCTACTCACACAGGTCCACTATGTGACATCAGAGCTACTCACACAGGTCCATTATGTGACATCAGAGTTACTCACACAGGTCCATTATGTAACATCTGAGCTACTCACACAGGTCCATTATGTGACATCAGAGATACACAGGTCCATTATGTGACATCAGAGCTACTCACACAGTTCCATTATGTGACATCAGAGCTACTCACACAGGTCCATTATGTGACATCAGATCTACTCACACAGGTCCATTATGTAACACCTGAGCTACTCACACAGTTCCATTATGTGACATCAGAGATACTCAAACAGGTCCAGTATGTGACATCATAGCTAATAACACCGGTCATTTTCGTGACATCAGATATACTCACACAGGCCCATTATGTGACGTCAGAGCTACTCACACAAGTCCATTATTTGACATCAGAGCTACTCACACAGGTCCATTATGTGACATCAGAGATACTCAAACAGGTCCAGTATGTGACATCATAGCTAATAACACCGGTCATTTTCGTGACATCAGATATACTCACACAGGCCCATTATGTGACATCAGAGCTATGCATACCGGTCCATTATGTGACATCAGAGATATTCACACAGGTCCATTATGTGACATCAGAGATACTCACACAGGTCCATTATGTGACATCAGAGATACTCACACCGGTCCATTATGTGACATCAGAGATACTTACACCGGTCCTTTATTTGACGTCTGAGCTACTCACACATCCCCATTAAGTGACGTCTCAGCTACTCATAGTCCCATTATGTGACATCAGAGCTAATCACACAGGTCCACTATGCGACATCAGAGCTAATCACACAGGTCCATTATGTGACATCAGAGATACTCACACCGGTCCTTTATTTGGCGTCTGAGCTACTCACGCAGGTCCCATTATGTTACGTCTGAACTACTCACAGTCCCATTATGTGACGTATGAACTACGCAGAGTCCCATTAAGTGACGTCTGAACTACTCACAGTCCCATTATGTGACGTCTGAGCTACTCACACAGTCCCATTATGTGACATCAGAGCTACTCACACAGTCCCGTTATGTGACGTCTGACCTACTCACACAGTCCCATTATGAGACGTCTGTCCTACTCACATAGTCCTATTATGTGACGTCAGAGCCACTCGCACAGTCCCATTATGTGACGTCTGAGCTACTCACACAGTCCCATTATGTGGCGTCTGAACTACTCACACAGTCCCATTATGTGACATCTGAGCTACTCAAAGTCCCATTATGTGACGTCTGAACTACTCACACAGTCCCATTAAGTGACGTCTGAGCTACTCACAGTCCCATTATGTGACGTCTGAACTACCCACACAGTCCCATTAAGTGACGTATGAGCTACTGACAGTCCCATTATTTGATGTCTGAGCTACTCACAGTCCCATTATGTGACGTCTGAGCTATTCACACAGTCCCATTATGTGACGTCTGAGCTACTCACACAGTACCATTATGTGACATCAGAGCTACTCACAGAGTACCGTTATGTGACGTCTGACCTACTCACAGTCCCATTATGTGATGTCTGAACTACTCACACAGTCCCATTATGTGACGTCTGAGCTACTCTCAGTCCCATTATGTGATGTCTGAGCTATTCACACAGTCCCATTATGTGACGTCTGAGCTACTCACACAGTCCCATTATGTGACGTCTGAGCTACTCACACAGTCCCATTATGTGACGTCTGAGCTACTCACAGTCCCATTATGTGACGTCTGATCTACTCACACAGTCCCATTATGTGACGTCTGATCTACTCACACAGTCCCATTATGTGACGTCTGATCTACTCACACACTCCCATTATGTGACGTCTGAACTACTCACAACGTCCCATTAAGTGACGTCTGAGCTACTCACAGTCCCATTAAGTGACGTCTGAACTAGTCACAACGTCCCATTATGTGACGTCTGAACTACTCACAACGTCCCATTAAATGACGTCTGAGCTACTCACACAGTCCCATTATGTGACGTCTGAGCTACTCACACACTCCCATTAAGTGACGTCTGAGCTACTCACAGTCCCATTATTTGACGTCTGAACTACTCACACTCCCATTATGTGACGTCTGAATTACTCACAGTCCCATTATGTGACGTATGAACTACTCACACAGGTGAGGATGACCCAAATATCAGCATAGCTTCTCTCTTTCTCTGTCAGTGCCTGGCTGTGGCTCTCGCCTTTTAGTTAATATTTCTCATACATTTTGTTTTATTTGTATTTCAGAATCGATGTAAGAAGAACGGATTCCCAGATGATAGCGGATATTGCAGCTGTACTCGAGGTTACGGAGGACCATTCTGTGAAACTGTTGTTAAGGGTAAGATAGCTACTGTTAAAGAGGAAATATCGCGAAGTGTAATACATAGAGGATATTTCATGTTTTTTGTCAAATATGATTTATATCTCATGGAGTGAAGTTTGCAATCATATCTCACGAGTCGCGCTTGCGTGATGAGTGTGATATGATTGCAAACATCACGAGATGAGATGTAAATCATATTTGACAAAAAACATGAAATTTTCTATTTATTATATAACTTTTAGCAATTTACCTTTATTTTTAAAATGCCAGCAGCAAAATAGTTCCGGCTTTCTTACAGTGAAGATAACAGTTTCTACAGCGACGATAAGACAGTTTAGAGTGAAATAGTGAAAGTTTCATGCTAAAATGTGTTATCGTCACTCAGTGGCTAATAACACTTTTATTTCGCTGATATTTTAAGATATTTCACTATATGTTATATAATAAACATGTATATTGCGATAAAGGGTATGTATCACAAAATGATATGCATTGCGTATCTCGTAAATGTTGTGTATCAAAAAATGTAATACCCGTGTGTATTCCGGTAACGTGTATATATCGCAAAATGTATATTCCTGTAATAGTCGACCATCCAAACACATCAAAGTCTTTTACAAAAAAACACGAAAAAAACTCCACGAAAACCCCCCCAAAACAACCCAACCATGATGACATTTTAATGTTAAAACCAGTCTTCCAGGCTAAATATATTATACAAAGCTTACTGACAGCATAGGAGTGGCTGATATTCGCGAAAACTAAAAAGGTTTAAATAAAAGTTATAAGGTATTCAGTACACCTGAAGAGAAATTTGTAAAGCTGACGTGAAGTATCTTGTCTATAATACGCATGTGTCAAACGATTTCCGAAAAATAGTGGGGAGATCGATAACGAAAAGTAACTAGATAGACCAAAAAAAAAAAGAGCTGATAAATGTTTGATTCATAATATACACAAAAAATACAAGATTGTTTCAATGATTAATGTCAATAACGTATACTGGGACACAACATTAATTCATGTTCATCTTGATACAATTCTTTATTTTGAATTAGATTGACTGTAATAAACGTAAACACATTTGTTAAGTAAATAGTCTATATAAACAAATTTACATTGTGTAAAGAGCCAAAATAAACAATGGTATGAGACCTAAACCATTGCCTTTTTTAATAAACCTTGTCAATAAAGTTTTTAATATCAAGATTTCTATTTAATTATTCTAAAATGTCTTTGTAACGAAATATAAACATACATGTATTTAGTCTTATTTTTTGTACAAATCATAACATTACAAACTGTCGACACTGTACAAGCTTTTTCAGTCATACTCGTCTGTGCTATAAATAGTACAATGCAAGCACATGTTGTTGTTTTTTAAAACAAATACCTTAACTTATAAAATTGTGATACTTTGTTTACGCTGCATCAATATTAATTAATACTCGGTGAATCAGTGAGATGTTATCTAATGTTATGCATACCGTTTGTATGTCCCCCAAAGCTTCAAATATTAATTAATACTCGGTGAATCAGCGAGATGTTATCTAATGTTATGCATACCGTTCGTATGTCCCCCAAACCTTCAAACAGTTCCACTTCCACTGGTGTCAAAGCAATTTGTCTTAATCTTATAATGCACGAGGTGACTGATGTGACGTCACACATTATGCATATTCATAACCACCCAAAGACGTTACTAAACTAAGTCTATAATCATAACATCCCGGCACTCCAATTGTTATGAGCTTAATGGTTAGGCCATCGGTCTACAGGCTGGTAGGTACTGGGTTCAGATCCCAGTTGAGGCATGGGATGTATAATCCAGATACCGACTCCAAACCCTGAGTGAGTGCTTCACAAGGCTCAGTGGGTAGGTGTAAACCACTTGCACCGACCAGTGATCCTTAACTGGTTTAACAAAGGCCATCGTTTGTGCTATCCTGCCTGTGACCCCTTGCTGCCTGTCGTAAAAGAGTAGCCTATGTGGCGACAGCCGGTTTCCTCTAAAAAACAGTGTCAGAATGACTATATGTCTGACGTCCAATAGCCGATGATAAGATTAAAAAAAAAATCAATGTGCCCTAGTGGCGTCGTTAAATAAAACAAACTTTACTTTTTTTAATAATTATCTGATTTTTTTCTATATTTTTGGCAATTACATTGTCTAATTTCACATCTATTTCACTTTCTTGATTCTCAATCCCACTAATAACGCACTCTGCAAGCTTAACTACATGCATGTGGTAATCTGCTTTTGAATGAACAGAAGCCTTCTCATTCATTTTATACCATTTGGTAAACGGCCTGTTAACAACAATCCCACGGTCTCCATTTTGTCTGTTTAGAAATCTAACGTAGGACTATATAACAGCCATTTATGCAAGTTCAACCACTGCAACTTAAACGATCGATTACAACCTCCAACAAATGTTGCTGGAAAAACATTGTACTGTTTGGCTGAAAGTTGTGCTTCCCATGCTATTCAATAAAGTTTTTACATCATCTATAGAGATAGTATCGTTAATGAGCTTTCCTATATCATCGATCATTTGGTCTGTGGGTGTATTTGAACATTCTGCTTTATCTTCAGATTTTGAGTCTTCACTACATTTTTCCGGTTCAGTTCGACGCTGTTTAAAAGTAATGTATTTTTCTACTGATTCGTCAGAAACTAAAAATAATTTACCAAACTGATGCATAATCTGTATAAAAGAATGTGTTGGTTCACACATAGTTAATACTTAATTAATTAACTGATTCAGTCATTTTGTATGGGTGGAGTTAAGGCAATCATCACGATCTAATTTTAGAACAATAAATATATCTTATGTTCATGATCGGGATGTAGCTCAGTGCAAGAGTGAGGCATAGGCGTACGGGATGTGGGATTAACTGCCCCCCCCCCCCCCCCCACACACACCAAACCTGGAACAAATCTTCTCATTCGGGCAAAAACGATGGAGATGTTCGGGCAAAATAAGCTAGACTGAAAACTGTTCACCATGTATTTCAGTCATTCTACTCACAATATGAGGGTGTGTGTATGGTGGTGGTGGGGGCTGAACATGACCCCTAAACAAAAGCGATATGAGAGTTCCCCTGTTCCAATGGAGTGCCACCCACCCCAATCGTCGGTTGATGTGATAGAGTTATCTTGCCCTGTCCTGAGTACGCGTATATGTATCTTAGCCGCTAAAACCTGCCATTACAGGCCCGCAGCCAATGGGGAGGGGGTGTCGCTGACTTTTTAATTAACAACACTTAAAATAGTCAAAAAGCATTGTTTAAAAAATACAACTTGCAAAGCCCAGATGACAGAGAATCACGTTATAGCCCACTCGTGCAGGGCAAGTTATGCCCCACCATAACCCTAAACAACCCTCTACTTTTACAATCCTGGCTGCGGGTCTGCATTGTATTATAAAAAATTGAAAATCACTTCCACATAATTATATATCTGTATTGTATGATGATTCATGCAATTGCATATTAAACTATATATTATTTTATTGTTCTAACTGCTTAATGATAATATTTGTTTCAAATGTTTCTGCTGAATATTACAGTCTTTTTTGACTCAGCAGAGTTGGTTACTGGAGTTTTATTATTATTGAAAACCTACCTGTGCACGATTATGGGCCAGATACGATTGAGCAGTGTCGCACTCGTATCATAGAGCGATCGTACTCCAATATAACCATCGCTCAAAATATGGATACGATTATTGACAGATTTGGCAGAAGTAAGGGGTGAGACGCATATTTGTTTCTAAGACCAGCATATAAGTGAACAGAACTAGTTACACTGTGAAACAATACATTTCTATTTTGTACTTTAATACTTGTTAATTGTAATCCATGTAAAATGCGTAGTGGTTCGTTTGCAACCCTATATATCTGTTTGGTAGTGCTTAATGCAAATGTGAATAAACGTTATCGAGATCGGGCATATTTTAAAAAACCTCTAAATTCCGGCAAAAATCAGCCTGCCCCCCCCCCCCCCCCCCCCGAAACATTGGAGCCCGTACGCCTGAGAGGGGCTGTATGATGAGTATTAACAGACAAGGATTCATAGTTTGTGAAAACAGGAATCTAGAAAAATAACAATTGAATCACTAAACGCGTGCGTGGTAAAAAAAAAAAAAAGAAAAAAAAAAGTGTGTTTAAATTTTGGTATTGGGCATAGCTTTCGTTTACTATTTGGTGTATTTACGGTACCGGTACAAATCACATGCCAGACACAGTTTGAGTTGAGAACGCATTCGACAGTGTCAGCTGGTAAATAAATTCATCTCTAAACAACATCAGGGCCGTACCCTCCGGGGGGGCAGGGGGGGCAGCTGCCCCCCCCCCCTGAGAATCTTGTGCTTTTTTTTTTTTTATATATCTCCAGTAATAGCATAGAAATGTTTAATCTTTATAGTATTTTAAAAATTATTTATAAAATTTAGTGCCCCCCCCATGGATTTTGGTCAGGGTACGGCCCTGAACATTCAATATAAAGAGCAATTCGCCGAACGCAACAAAAAGCAGAAAGAATGTTTTAATTAAACGACGCACTCAGCACATTTTAATTACGGTTATATGGCGTCAGACATATGGTTAAGGACCACACAGATATTGAGAGAGGAAACCAACTGTCGCCACTTCATGGGCTATTCTTTCCGATTAGCAGCAAGGGATCTTTTATATGCACCATCCCACAGACAGGATAGCACATACCACGGCCTTTGATATACCAGTCGTGGTGCACTGGCTGTGACGAGAAATAGCCCAATGGGCCCACCGACGGTGATCGATCCGAGACCGACCGCGCATCGAGCGAGCGCTGTACTACTGGGCTACGTCCCGTCCGCTGAACGCAACAAAGTCAATAGTCATATTTAACTGACACTTTTATTATGTTTTTCGGTTGATGGTAGTTGATCAAGATAATTCGTAAACGTATTTATTTTATTGACCAATTATATTATACCTGTTTTCTTTTTCGTAAGAAAAGCGTCCATCGTTTGCTAGTTCTTAGCTGCACGTTTTGTCTTCGCTTTCTTTGCTCAGGTCGTCCCGTGATAGTCGTAGTTTGTGAGTCGACAAAATAGCTCGCAACAATTACTTGCATGATAGACTGGTTCTTCCATTGAATATACCCATAACGACGCCTTGTATTATCATTCGTGTAACACATGTACCATTTTAGGCCAAAAAGTATTTACGGAAATTCTTTAACGCTGAAATTAATATTTGAGCTTCTACAGAGACGAGCCAAATAATATCAAGAGGGCGGGCTTCCAATAATAGTTTCGAATAAGCTAGCATTTAATACAGTCATTTGTTAGGGTAAACGATAAAATACTTATAATAGGAAATAAAAAGCATTATACATTTTTTAGGCGGAACTCCAATTCTCGCGGGGGTGGGGTGGTGTGGTGCGTTCGCATCCGTCACACACCCTCCCCCGGCTACGGGCCTGCACTGTCCAGACAACAATGTCACTGAAAGTATACTGAAGTTCTTTGAAAATAATTTGACGAGACAACAATGAATTTTACCATGTTCATTCACTAAAAGTAAGGACTAAGCGTTCACAGCTGTTGTATTACGTTCATAGGTGTTATATTACGTTCATAGGTGTTATATTACGTCCATAGGTGCTATATTACGTTCACAGGTGCTATATTACGTTCATAGGTGTTATATTACGTTCATAGGTGCTATATTACGTTCATAGGTGCTATATTACGTTCATAGGTGTTATATTACGTTCATAGGTGTTATATTGCGTTCACGGGTGTTCTGTTGCGTTCACAGGTATTTATGGCGATCACAGGTGTTCTATTGCGCTCACGGGTGTTCTGTTGCGTTCACAGGTGTTTATTGCGTTCTCAAGGTTTGCATTTCGCTCACAGGTGTTCTATTGCGTTCACGGGTGTTCTATTGCGTTCACAGGTGTTCTATTGCGTTCACCTTTTGTAAATATATATATATTAAAAGTGGTATATATATTGTGATGACTATATGTCACAAAGCGGGATATATTCTGGTGAGGGTGTGTTACAAAAAAGGGATACAATCTGGTATAGGTATATGTCACACAGATGGATATATTCTGGTATAGGTATATGTCACAAAGATGGATATATTCTGATGAGGTTATATGTCACACAGAGGGATATATTCTGGTGAGGTTATATCTCACAAAGATGGATATATTCTGATGAGGTTATGTCACAAAGAGGGATATATTCTGGTATAGGTGTATGTCACTAAGAGGGATATATTCTGGTATAGGTGTATGTCACAAAGAGGGATATATTCTGGTATAGGTGTATGTCACAAAGAGGGATATATTCTGGTATAGGTGTATGTCACTAAGAGGGATATATTCTGGTATAGGTGTATGTCACTAAGAGGGATATATTCTGGTATAGGTGTATGTCACTAAGAGGGATATATTCTGGTATAGTATATGTCACAAAGAGGGATATATTCTGGTATAGGTATATGTTACAAAGAGGGATATATTCTGGTATAGGTATATGCCACAAAGAGGGATATATTCTGGTATAGGTATATGTCACTAAGAGGGATATATTCTGGTATAGGTATATGTCACAAAGAGGGATATATTCTGGTATAGGTATATGTCACTAAGAGGGATATATTCTGGTATAGGTATATGTCACAAAGAAGGATATAGGTATATGTCACAAAGAGGGATATATTCTGGTATAGGTATATGTCACTAAGAGGGATATATTCTGGTATAGGTATATGTCACACAGAAGGATATATTCTGATGAGGTTATATGTCACAGCGAGGGATATATTCAGGTGAGGTTATATGTTACAAAGAGGGATATATTCCGATGAGGTTATATGTCACAAAGAGGGATATATTCTGGTGAGGAGGTATATGCCACAAAGAGGGATATATTCTGGTGAGGATATATGTCACAAAGAGGGATATATTCTGACGAGGTTATATGTCACAAAGAGGGATATATTCTGGTGAGGGGGTATATGCCACAAAGAGGGATATATTCTGGTGAGGATATATGTCACAAAGAGGGATATATTCTGACGAGGTTATATGTCACAAAGAGGGATATATTCAGGTGAGGGTATATGTCACAAAGAAGGATATATGCTGGTGAGGGTATATGTAACAAAGAGGGATATATTCTGGTGAGGATATATGTCACAAAGAGGGATATATTCTGACGAGGTTATATGTCACAAAGAGGGATATATTCTGGTGAGGGGGTATATGCCACAAAGAGGGATATATTCTGGTGAGGGGGTATATGCCACAAAGAGGGATATATTCTGGTGAGGATATATGTCACAAAGAGGGATATATTCTGACGAGGTTATATGTAACAAAGAGGGATATATTCAGGTGAGGGTATATGTCACAAAGAGGGATATATTCTGGTGAGGGTATATGACAAAGAGAGGGATATATTCTGGTGATGGCATATGTCACAGACAGAGATATATTATGGTAAGAGTATATGTCACAAAGAGGAATATATTCTAGTGATGGTATATATCTCAAAGAGGTATACATTCTGGTGAAGTTATTTGTCACAAAGAGGAATATATTCTGGTAAGGGTATATGTCACAGATAGGGCTATATTATGGTAAGGTTATATGTCACAGATAGGGATATATTATGGTACGGGTATATGTCACAGATAGGGATATATTATGGTAAGGTTATATGTCACAGATAGGGATATATTATGGTAAGGGTATATGTCACAGATAGGGATATATTATGGTAAGGTTATATGTCACAAAGAGGAATATATTATGGTGAGGGTATGACAGAGAGAGAGAGAGAGAGAGGGATATATTCTGGTGAGAGGAATTGTCACAAAGAGGGAAATATTATGGGAACTATATAGAGGATAATAAACGAGTTACCAATTATTATCAAATTTATGTCCCTCGTGAATTAATTTTCACTTGTGAAAATTATTTAACTCGGGACATACATTTGATAATAACTGGTACCGAGTTTGTTATTCTATTGATTACCCCAGCTATTTGGTTTTTTAAAGCCTTTATTTTCGGTATAGCCTACATTGGCTACACGTCCATGTATATAGAAACGACGTAAACAACTTCACTGTTCTGGGTATTGCTTTAACTTTGTATTTTATTCACGGTTCACAGATAATTTTCAAAACCAAAAGTTCTATATATTCTGTAAACAAACAAAAAATCTATAATGAATTACATTAAACAACCATTTTATTACAAGTTTAACAATGAAACCAGAAAGACGTAAACGCAAACGCTTTAAATTACGTGACGTCATTGTTTGTGCTTTGCCAATTCGTGATGACGTCATATTTAATACTGACAAGCTGATTGGTTTGTTGGCGTCAAATCGTCCAATAGTAGAGTACGCTAAACCAATGCATGATAATTTCTTAGTGACAAATGTTTATTTTGATTTCCCCCGTTATGAGTGCCTGCTGGGGTAATAAATAAGTATTATGAACGTTGGTTCAGACAAGAGAACCCAGCGCATATAGTAGCGTTATTAGCCACATAATTGTAGTTAAAGAATGTATAAATATATTAATGAATGAATGAATGAACGGCCGACAAAATGAGTGAATGAATGTTTGAATGAATGAACGATAATATGAATGAATGGCCGATAAAATGAGTGAATGAATGTATGAATGAATGAATGAATGATAAAATTAATTAATGCCCAATAAAATGAATGTACGAATGGATAAATAAATTGTGTCTAAATTTAAATTGATCTTAAATCCAACTTTGTTCTATTGTATGGTGATGGTATATGTCACAAATACGGATATATTCTGGTAAGGGTATATGTCACAGAGAGGAATACATTTTGGTAAAGGTATAGGGGGCCTATGTGACGTCACAACGAGGGATACATTCTGGTGATGGTTTATATTACAAACATGATTATATTCTGGTGAGGGTATATGTCACAAAAAGGAATATATTATTATGAGGGTATATGCCACAGTGAGGAATATATTATGGTGAGGGAATACGGCACAAAGTGGAATATATTATGGTGAGGGTATACGGCACAAAGAGGAATATATTATGGTGAGGGAATACGGCACAAAGTGGAATATATTATGGTGAGGGAATACGGCACAAAGAGGAATATATTATGGTGAGGGTATACGGCACAAAGAGGAATATATTATGGTGAAGGTATACGGCACAAAGTGGAATATATTATGGTGAGGGAATACGGCACAAAGAGGAATATATTATGGTGAGGGTATATGTCTCAAAGAGGGATGTATTCTTTTGACGGTATATGTCACAGAGAGGGATATATCCTGGTGAATGTATATGTCACAAAGAGGAATATGTTCTGGTGAGTGTATACGTCACAAAGAGGAATTTGTTCTGGTGAGTGTATATGTCACAAAGAGGGATATGCTCTGGTGAGTGTGTATGACACAGAGAGGAATATGTTCTAGTGAGGGTATATGTCACAAAGAGGAATATATTCTGGTGAATGTGTATGCCACAGAGAGAGAGAGGAATATGTTCTGGTGAGTGTATATGTCACATAGGAATATGTTCTAGTGAGGGTATATGTCACAGAGAGGAATATGTTCTGGTGAGTGTGTTTGACAGAGAGAGAGAGAGAGAGAGAGAGAGAGAGAGAGAGAGAGAGAGAGAGAGAGAGAGAGGAATATGTTCTGGTGAGTATATGTCACAGAGGAATATGTTCTGGTGAGGGTATATGTCACAAAGTGGAATATGTTCTGGTGAGGGTATATATCACAGAGAGGAATATGCTCTGGTGAGTGTATATGTTACAGAGAGGAATATGTTCTGGTGAGTGTATATGTCACAGAGAGGAATATGTTCTGGTGAGTGTATATGTCACAGAGAGGAATATGTTCTGGCGAGTGTATATGTCACAGAGAGGAATATGTTCTGGCGAGTGTATATGTCACAGAGAGGAATATGTTCTGGTGAGGGTATATGTCACACAGAGGAATATGTTCTGGTGAGGGTATATGTTACAAAATGGAATATGTTCTGGTGAGTGTATATGTTACAAAATGGAATATGTTCTGGTGAGGGTATATGTCACAAAGTGGAATATGTTCTGGTGAGGGTATATGTCACAAAGAGGAATATGTTCTGGTGAGTGTATATGTCACAGAGAGGAATATGTTCTGGTGAGGGTATATGTCACAAAATTGAATATGTTCTGGTGAGGGTATATGTCACAAAGAGGAATATGTTCTGGTGAGGGTATATGTCACAGAGAGGAATATGTTCTGGTGAGGATATATGACAGAGAGAGAGAGAGAGGGATATATTCTGGTGAGAGGAAAAGAGGGAAATATTGTGGGAACTATATATTTATTATGAAACATTGGTTCAGAGAAGAGAACACAACACATATAGTAGCCTTATTAGCCAGGTAACTGTAGTTAAATAATGTATCAATATATCAATGAATGATTGGATAAATGGCCAATAAAATGTGTGAATGAGTGAATGAGTGAATGAATGTGAATGAATGATAACATGAATGAATGATAACATGAATGAATGGATGATAAAATGAATGCATGCCCAATAAAATGAATGAACGAATGAATATAAAACGTTCTTGTATGATTAACGTTTTATCTAAATTGCAATTGGTTTTAAACTTTGTCCTATTGGTGTATGTGTAGTGTTACAATGCCTTCTGGAACAGCATAACGATGTCAATAAAGATTAATGAAATAAAATATATGTATATTTCAGATTCCTGCTACAACCAGTGGCACGTGATATACGATAGCGAAACTGCCCAAAGTCTTGATCCGTTTGAACGGGCTGCCAGTAAACCCCATGGATTAAAAATAAAATACATAACTGAAGGAAAGAAAATCCGTGGAGCGTCTTCATTGTATATTAGGAATTCTACAATTGTGGTTCAGTCTCCATTTGGACTCAGCAAGTCGTCATGGAACTCGTTTAACGTCACGCCCAAAAGACTCTTTGAACTTACCACGAATGGAAGGATGCACAGTGTGTTGTCTGTTAACATAGTCGGAACCCCAGCACTGACGTCTACATCTGCATCTACAATTAACGCTACATGGTTGATCAAAGACTTCACAGATGGGGAGTCCATGCCTTGAAAATGACAACAAGGGGGCGTCTGTAGCTGGTGATATTGACCTATTGCTCTCAAAAATTAAAGGTGGATCAGCCATACCATCATTTAATACACTGTTTATAAAAACAGATCTACAACGGGTAGTTGAAGAAAGGCATTTTAGTGTAAACCAGGATCACCCTAAAAAATCATACTGGTTTTTAGCCAGATATTCTAGTGCTGGTTCTCTCAACGTTCTTCGCTGGTTGGTTGGACCAGGAAGCCTGGCTAGTTCAAGCAATATTCCACAGCCTTACACATGGTGTATTGATGATTGCTGGGTAAAGATATTCAGTGCAGATCAGTTTGGCCTAAGACTCCACGGCTCTACCACTCAGTTAGCCCAAGCTCTACTCGGTGGTCACCAGCTGAGTCTACACAGCAGACGTGGCTTCAAGTACCAAAGCTGTCTACATTCATGGTCAGACCATCTCAGCATGGTTAAGGAAGATCGTATCTTCAAATGGTCAGGTCCAGACTCGCAGATACACACTCGAAACGGACTCGATACTAGAAGAGTTGCAGGAACAACAGGACATAGACTGGTTTGTGGACACACGTGAATGGATCAAGGTTCTATCTGTGGCACGTGGCGGACAGGATCTGAGTGGATCACTTGCAGATCTGCGTGAGAAGGTGCTGGCGGGAGCGTCAGCCCGTATTGTTGTGGAATACACTGACGGAATATGCCAAATAGTGGAGGCGAATCACCTCGAAGTGTCGTCTGCTGGCCACGTGGCTGCTGAAATCATCTACCACGCCAGCACCCAGTTTGGAGAGAATTACAACATCACGTTTACAGCTGCATCGTCTCACCATCTCTGGTCCACTATCTTAACAACAGAGGGCGACTTTAACAAGTATCTGTGCACGTACAAGAGGACTGGCGGCCATCATGAAACCCTGTCATCTACTGTCGACAAATACTCCTGGTTTGTTCAGGTGTAATTTGTTTACTTACAGAAATCTATGACTTACATGTTTTTAAAAGAGAACATCTCTGAGATAACACTAAAAGATGCTGTTAACATTGAAAATTAGGAATAATTTAAACTTTCTTGTTGACAGTGCTGTATTATATGTGTATGTATATATATATATATATATATACATATATATATATATATATATATATATATATATATATACACACACAAACTGGAGAAATGGAACATGTTAAAATGTATACTGATGGAAAAAAGAAGCGCAAGATTTCTTTTCGGTGAGAAAAATATTTCAATTGTTTTATTGATGATTATTTCATTGTTTGGATTTTTAGGTTATGTCTTCATTACTTAATAAATTTTGACAAGTTTTGTTGTGTTATCACAGAAGGTGTTTGTATGGATAACGTTGAAATGTGGGTATTCTACGCCATTTCTTGATCCAAATCGATAGTGTGTGTGCCCACCTGGGGCCCCAGTCTCTAATTTAACTCTCTTTTCCATTGACCCAATCAAGTTGTTTATGGTCCTTTGTAGGATATTATTCCAGTCACGAAGAAGGGCCTGTGTGAGCTGAGTGACGTTGTTTAGGATGTTAACGCGCTTCCTGACCCTCCTGTCCAGCTCGTCCCACAAATGTTCAATCGGGTTCAAATCTGGACTGTAGGGTGGGCAATCGAGCACTGGGACAACCATTTGGTAGCCAGCTTCTGTGTCTAAAATACAACTGTTTTTCTAAATCTGATGCAAGACAGCTTTAGTTTGATCATACTGTAGTCCAGTGATAACATTAAACTTACATGTTGTTAACCAGTATGAACGTGTCACGTCACCACAATAAAGTACAGTACAGGTGCGTTTCGCATAGAGTCGTTTTAAGATGTTTCTAATTAATAAACATTTGTAACAACTAAAATTACATACACAATACACATTCTTGATTAGAAAAGCAAAGTCTGAATATTCAGTATTTCAACTCCCAATAGTTTGGTAGGTATGAACAAATATGTATTAAGAAATAAAAAGAAGCTTGACCTGTCAAAAACGGGCACTGGCAGCGCTCGTGATTCTTTATCGACGGTAAGCCGCAACTGACAATCTGGAACAAAACTTCTATGAATTCAGGTGTGCAATGTGTATTGCCATGGACATCACTTGGCTGGGGATGTCGGGACATGCCCCCCCCCCCCCCCCCCCTCCACAAAGGGCGAGACGTAGCCCAGTGGTAAAGCGCTCGCTTGATGCGCGGTCGGTCTGGGATCGATCGCCGTCAGTCGGTCCATTAGGCTATTTCTCGCTCCAGTCAGTGCACCACGACTGGTATATCAAAGGCCGTGGTAAGTTATCAAAATTTCCATACCCAATCAAGAAAAAAAATGTTTTCCTATGTGTGGGTTGATAAAAGAGTGTATACTTTAATTTCACTGACATACGAATACAGGAGGATTTATATTTTTCTTTATGTAGACTTAATCAACTTATATGTTATTATATATTGTATTTTAAAACTTTTTTCTGAATCATCAATGCAACCTCGTGTATCTAATACCATCAAAATAGAACATTTCTCTAAAAGGGGGTACTTGCTAACTGCTTGGTTGAAATGTAGAATATGTTGCTGGAAGATCTGGTGATGCTATTAGTTCCTGGTATGCATCTGATTTCAAATTCATGCAAGACAAGACAAGACAAGACAAGACAAGACACTTTTATTCAGTATATAGGCCATGGGCCCATAATACAGTGAGAAATTGTTATACATGTTTGCGCATGTGTAGTGTTTGAACAGTATACTATACATGTAGGTATATACCGTATTTATATATTTAAGTATTTCTAAGTTTTTGCACTTTATAAAGGTAAAGACATACATTGAATAATAGATCCAAATTTTCTGATTTCATAATATCTATAAAAGTTTGCAATGATTTTTTATAAATTTAGAAATATGGTGTTCTCTTAGTACATTATAATGCTTACATACAAGCAGAATATGGAGTTCATCCTCAATATATGTTGATCCATGATCTAGGCAATATGGACAGTCTTTCAGTGTAGGCTATGTTGTTATATCTTCCTTGGTCAACAGCAAGTCTGAAGTTACTACATCTAAATCTTGTATATACAGTCGAACTTGTATATAACAACCATTCAAGGGACCAACAGAAAGTGACCGTTAAGGACAGGTGGCCTTTATATAGAGGTCTCAAAATATTAAATCGAAACCCTAACATATTTCACTATAAAATCTCATTATTAACTGTTGACTTCCTGGTAACTTCTACTCGTTGTTCTAAAGTTAAAGCAGAACGATTTTTTGGTGGCATTTTGTTTGACAGTTGGTTCATAAATAAATAACACAAAACTGAAATTTACTTTTGTTTAATTGGAATTTATTACTCAAGTGACATGTTTAACCCATTATTAGTTTTATGTTACCGCTAATCCATTGGTACGGTACTTGCATTGGGATTACATCGTGAACCATAACAAAACAATTTTGGTACACAAATTAAGGTCGCGATTTACTAAAGTATACCGGCTTAACTAAATTCATTAATGTTTGCTGCTTGGTGCAAACTGCTTGTGAACAACAATCATGCCTGGTTGACAGTAGGGACTACTCAGGCACCTTGATTATAATTGCCTTTGATAATACCGCAACAATCAGATACTGTAATACATTCTGCTTTCATAGGCTACAGCCAATGAGAAGTCGCCTTGTTATTGAGTAACGATTCGAGCTGAACTAGCGAATGCAAAGTATACAACCGCCGGAACCGAACAGCTGTTGACATTTACCAAATTAACAAAAGGATTAAAATAATGCTTAGCATTAGTAAACGTATATTTGTTTATGACAATAACATCATATGATAACATCAAAATAAGTTTGTTCTTTGTCGAGTCGAATCAAATCTCCAAACTTTCCTGTCACGTGACACAACAATGGCGGCATTGCAGAAAACAATAGGATTTACTGGGAACTAAATCGCTGTACGATCATATGTGGCGGGAAGAATATGATTTTTTTTTTCAAATGTGTTGGCCGGTAATGCAGGTTCAGACCTTATTTTTGCTAAAAAATAGTGGCCGCTGGCCGCATTGACAGGTGGCCGTTCTATAGAGGCCAAATAAAGAAAGAAATGCGTTTTTAAAAGAAATGTATGATTTACATTATCAAAAGCCTTGGAAAAATCTAGAAAAAGACAATAAAATCGACCTCTTTTTTTTCCAGGCATATTTTTTAACAAGAGCTTGCAGTGAAAAAATATGATCAGTAGTAGAATAATCTGGTCTGAAGCCTGCTTGATATTTGTCAATAATAATAATGTTATCACACCATTCTTGGAGCCTTGTATTAAGAATGGAAGTAAACACCTTACATATGGTATCAATTAATGATATACCTCTATAATTGTTGACATCCTCTTTATTACCCGATTTGAATAAAGGACATATAATACTTTTCCCCCATATATCTGGGAAAATACCACTGTCAAGTATATTATTAAATAAACTGAGCAATACAGGAAGAATAAGGTTTTGTGAAGCCTTTAAAAACTCTGAAGCAATACCATCTGGCCCTGGTGATTTGTTATTTGCTAAACCTTGTATATGACTTGTAATTTCTTCTTCTGTAATTGGGAGATTTATTGACAAATTATCACTATTTACAGTATAACCATTATAATTATTATTATTCATAGACAATTCATTTCTAAAAAGAAGGGAAGAGAAGTGCTCAATCCATTGTACAGAACTAATTTCTTGTGATATATTAGAATACTGTTTTCCTTGTTTAATCAGTTTCCAAAAGAGTTTGGGACTGTTTCTTGCATTTATCAAATTTTCTCTCTGTTCAATAAAATAAGCATTTCTCTTCCTATTAAAAGTATTTTAAAATTCTTTTCTAAAAATTTTAAAAACAGAGAAATTTAAACCACTATTTGTGATTGACGGTTTTCGGTTAGCTAATTATTCCACTTTCCCTGTTCATTTTTTTTTTTTTTTTTTTTGGGGGGGGGGGGGGGGGGGGGGGGGCATGATATTTTTTTTTTTTTGCCATTGCTATAAAATGGTGAAATGTTTAATGAATAACTCGGCCCTTGTGGAACTATTCTTTATATAATATATAATACAGAACAATGACTCTTAAAAATACAGTCATCCACCTACAGTAATTGTAGTTATCAAATACAAAGTATAAAGTCCTTTAATAGTCCCTTTGACATAATTGAGAAGGTGTTATACGGTGAAATATCAGATTTGTCCAATATATTGATAAGGTTTGAGGTCGTCCTTTGTAGCACTATTCCGCAGTACTGAATTACTATTGAATGAATTATTTCCATCTTCCAGCCGTATGAATCCTTACTTTCAGAAGACATATGGACATAATTTAGCAACATTTCTGGCACAAAATGGTCACTTGGTTGGTATTTTTGGTTCATGATGTGTGTAACATGTGCCAGACATGCCTATCATATATATATATATATATATATATATATATATATATATATATATATATATATATATATATAATTATATACTATTCAGTGATGCCAGCTGTTTCTGAGAGAGCTTCGGCCTATTGTGAAACTCTCAAAATATTAGTGTAGGTATTCCATGGTCGCTTTTCCAGACGAAGACCAACAACAAAATGGTAAATTTGCCTTCACCGTGGGCGAATGGCCTCCTCCACAGTACACTCTGGAATATGGCATGCCAAAACAGGAATCGGCTAGAATTCAAAGTCTGTAACATTCTTCACAAAATCTATACCATATTTCATCCTTGCCAAAGTGGTTGTTGTCTTAAGAACCAATGGTAGAAGGCCATAATTGTTTTGATTTAAAAAACAACAACATATAATGTCTGAAATATTGATAAAATAAAGAAAACCTAGGAATCCTCAAAATACACAATGCATATCTTTTCTATACATTTGAATAATAGCTTTATTTGTATGACCCCTGCGCGTGCTGTATCCTCACCGTGGTGCAGGGGTGTAACATTCTCTTTGAGAATGGCCAATACAGCACAAATCCCCTTGTTTTCTTCGAGATACAATTGAAATTTTGAGTAAAAGTCAGTATCTATCTGTGATATTTGTATTTTTGCACAGTTCTTTACACTGTTTTTGTTTAAATCTTGAATTTTTATATTAATGTTGATCATCACTTTATTTTTTTGCATTACCATAGTTAGACACCCAGTAGCCGATGTATGTTTCGTGTTGGGGTGTCATTAAACATTCATTCATTCATTATTTGTATGACAACCAAACTAGTAATGTGAGGATATTATTCAATCTAATTAAAATTAGCCCCACTGGTTAATTCCTATTACCTGTGGACCTAACAGCACCCCGTTGAAGCTCATGTCCAGTTGACATTTCATTCGACCAATCAAAACCTTACTTGCAAAATCATGCCAGTGATTTGAAAAGAACTTGAAAACATTCGGGAGTATGCCGAGGGTATACAAAATGATTCGGGTGAAGTACAAAGTATGCCGGATAAAAGTATATAAAATTCGTTTTAAGACGAAAAAATCCCCTGCCGTGATGGTATAGATATAAAATATGTTTATACTAGTATACAATCCAGAGTTTATTACTGCACATTTCCCCCCTGTTTTTGAATGTTGAAATAGACCAACAAGTTCGCCTATTGCATAAACAGTCTCGCCTGATATGTTTAGAATGTGTATTCGGGAGCATACAGTATGCTCCCGAATAACGCTATAAAAGGCGAAGTGTAATTGGTCGATATTTAAATTGTTATTTATAGATTAAATGCCACCTAGACATGGGAGTCCACGCAATGCTGTTAGATCTACTGGTAGACCAGTGGAGATAATTTTAATCAGATTGGATATTATTCACACTTCCAATAGCTATATGCTGTAGATTACATTTAACTATATAATTAAACAAAACCTAGAAAATAAAACAAAATTATGAAAATCTTGAAGGGATAATACTGTATTCGAAAACGGGTTATCCTCTGGTAGATTGTTGCAACTACTCTGGACCTACACAAGTAAGGGACCATCTCAAAATTCATATGATGCCAAAAAAGAAGAAACAGTTTAGTCTCTCTTGAGACCCCCCCCCCCCCCCCCCCCCCAAAAAAAGAAGACTAAATAAGATTATGTTTTGGCATCATCATTTATTTCAGATGAAAACGTCACACCTTGTACATTATGTATTTATATAGAAATGCAGAATACATGTAGGGCATACTAGTAATAAAATGTTTCTATTTCATGTATTTGTTTCTTGTTTGCCTCATTTGTCATAAAGTTGTCAATTTTAACCCTAGAGCGCTGCCCGTATCAAATATGATACGCAAAACTATATATAAATTAGGTTAATTAAAAGTAAACATATAAAACAAGGTTTGTTCATTTAGCATGAAATTATTCACAAAGGCCTGATGTGTCATATTCGATACGGAACAGGCATCGTGTTTTTACAAAACTAGTGTCTACAGATAGCTGTAATGGTGGATGAAGACGTGCAGATTCGAACAAAAATTTGATGAAGAAATGTTACGCACAGGTAAGTGGGACTGGTTAGTAAATGCTATGCATATTTGTATCGCGAGTTCTAATTGGCTGTCAGGGGAGGTGATGTAATTGTCTGATTGGCTGGATGGTACCCGGCACACACACAGAACACAGAGTTCCTGTTCCTGAGGAATGCCGGCTTAGTTTTTCTGCTGTTCTTGGAAAACGATCATTTCTGAAGGTTTTTAATCTTGATGCCAACTTAAATTTCAAAGACGAAATGGCAAGTGCAAAAGTATTACCCCCCCCCCCCCCCCCCCCCAAGACGAAACCCATTTCGTCTTTTTTGGCATCATATGAATTTTGAGATGGTCCCTAAGCGACGAGGAGTGCGTACTGCACGCTCGAACGCCCGCGTGACCATCAAGACGTTTACCACATAAAATAATAGTTAAAATAAACAAGACAACAAGATGTCGCTTTAAAGACAGGTTGTTATTGCATTGAAAACCACAGAATTTTATACATGAACTATTGTGCTGACATCAACCAAAGTTATGAACGAAGAATACTATAAACACTAAACTATGAAAAATATGAAAACATGTAGTTAACCAGTTGTGTCAGTTACATGTATTACAGTTAAAAATCAACATTTGTTAAAACAACCAAAAGCAAATGAGCAGTGACTAACGACACCAGGAGACTAGACAATCGCCCATTATGTCAAGATGCTCTCTATGAACAGTTAAAGTAATTAATTACCTATCCCAGATATAATAAATAAGGAAGTGCAATTATTGAGTTGGATCCCCAAACCTTACTTTAAAGTAAATTTAATTGAATAAACTATTAAATTGGAAGAACCACAAAGGCTTCAAGCTAAAGGCAATCGTCAATTTACCTCACAGTGTTGTCCAGAATCCTCCTAAGCCCGAACAGCTGATTGCCGTCAAAATATTTGGATCCAACTGTTTACAACTGAAGTAACAGTTCTATTTATCCAGCAATCAAGGTATACATTGGAAAGATATGATGACTAGATAAATCTCTATATTTTTGGTCACTGACCAAAAATATAGGTCACGTGACATAATCCCGACTCGACTGGAGTATTTCAGAGTAGTTTTCAGTAAACATACTCTTTAAATAATTTGTTGATGTACAGTAAATGCAAATAACTTTTAGTTTTGCGATAACAATACACAACTTGTATATTTAATCATGAATTAGAGTTTAGAAACGCTTTTTTAATGTGACAAAATGTATCTTGTATGACGTCATACGACAAAAGCCTTGCTAGGTTGATAATACTCGATTTGCGTACAAAAAGCTAGAATAAATAATGATTTTCCGAATATTCCTGTAAGATCGCAGGATAAAATAAATAACTGGTTACTGTCTTAAAGCCGCACACCCTAGTTCCATCCAGCGAAAATAAATTATAATTTGGTTAATCTACAAACCTGTAACACACTTAGATCACGTTTTTATCAAATGGAGTGAAAAAGCAGGTTTTATATCGATAAATACCATGGGAATCCCCATGTCCCAATTGCTTGAAATAATTTTGAAAGTTAGTATTCTGATGTCACTGGTAGATGTCGCTCGAAGCACAAGGTGCGTTCTTTTCACCTCTCCTGGACATGTTCCAACTGTTCTGTCCTGGTTGTATCCCCTCTCCAGATATCGTAAGACTTAGCAAAATTATTGGTTTTAAGGGTTTGTAACGTTTTGTATTGAGACACTTACTTGTCTGAACTTTATTGTTACTGAAAATGTTCACAAACTGTGAAGAAAAATCTCACAAATGAACAACAACAAATCGGATGTTGATTGCGCGAACCGTGCACGAGAAAACAAACCGAACCAAAATGATAACGGTCACGTGGTATACCAACGTCTGTGACATTGAAATGGAAATATCCCGTCTAAAAATAGATTAGACCGTGTCTGCTCAACGGTTTTTTCTCAAAGATGCGTGCGTTTTTAAGAAATAAGAAAAATGCATTTTGTGGTATTACAAAAACCAGGATTACCAGGATTACCAAAAAACACTTCAGGTGAATGGAAATGTATATTCTAAATAATAAACGGTAAGTAAAGTGCAATTTTATTTGTGAAAAAAATGGGTTTAATAGCGAAAAACAACGCCGTAATGGTTAACAACTAGCCGTAACTAGGGTGTGTCCCTTTAAGATATCGGCTTTATCCTGCTCAGGTCGAATGGCGAATGCAGAGCCTCGCTGCATTCGCCATTCTAACATTCGCAGGATAAAGCCGACATTGACGTCACTGGTCTTTTTTTAATATCTAGTAGGCCTATGACGCCAGATATAATCTCAAGAAAAACACAATAAGGTTTTACAACGGATACACAAATCAACGAGTATCTGAGCATGTATTCCTAATATCAATGTTATTTATTATCCATAACATTAATTAAAACAATAACATCGTTTTCGCAGGTTAAGCGATAAGGCCACATAAAAAAATTAAGTTGGTTAGCGTCCCCGCCCGCGCCTACGAAACACACCCGACCCGAAACTGTTTTTATTTTTTATTTTGAAAAAAATCATAAAAAACGATCTTTTCACATTCAAATTTGGCGCCGTTCTGCAAGACGTATTACGTAAGCGTCCTCGGTGTTTTGGTGTTTTACGTCATCATTTCAAGAGTAGTATGTCGGGGCACTTATATGTTGATTGTGATATAAAAATCGGCTTGAATTGCCTATTGTGATCGCAGTAATAGTCCGTGAGGGCACTATCAAGACTGTAAAGGACTGGTTTGTGTGCAATATCGAGTTGGATGTTACAATCTCGGACTTCTGTGCGAACTTCTCAGACGGCAAGTATGATGGGGATAGGGAGCCATTGCCTGACGATACACGCGGTACTTTTGTCAAAGTATTCGCCGGCCCCAGTAAAACTGACATGACGAAAGTTTCACCGGCTTGCAAAGTTTCTGATTTGACAAAGACTCTTGGCTCATTTCTCAAATTTGTGTTGGCTGCAGACACGGCCACGGATCATGACAGGATGGAACCCAATGGTGGGCCTAGTCGATCAAATGTGTTTAGTGTCCTCATGTCTGCTGCCCGTGCTGATGCGTCTTGTACTTGCCTACCACATGTATTCCCGCTCGCTCAGCTGCCACAGAAGAACAAGTTGAACACGACATTCTCCAGTGGCTTCAACACAATAATTTGGGGTGGAGTGCCGACAGTGTCAGCTCCCTTGGATTGTCCTTTGTAAATACCCTGACCGAGAGTATCTGGTATGTTGACAGAAACCAGGACACTTTGAAGAAACGTGGTTGCACCATCCCAATTTCATTTGAACAGTTCAGCAACTACAGGATGCCAGAACTACACAAGACGAGGAAAGTTGATTCATCGTTCCTCCGACAAGAAGAAGTTAAATCATAGAGCGATAAGCTATTCAACTTGGCCATGTCTTCGTACTTGAAGAAGACTCTTGGAGGACTGTGTATGCAGCCATACTCTCATTCGCTGTAAATCTACGCAAGTACAGTGACTACCTGTTGGAACAAACAAAACGAGTGAGTATACATAGTATAGGCATGTGACTGAGTCACTCAGGCCGTGTGCATCGCTTGCGTAAATTTATAGCCTAAATGAGGCGAGTGAAAAAACATAGGGGGACCTACGTGTAGCTCTTCAGAAAGTCTATTCATTCATATGTTTTATGAAATGTTTCTTTTGTGTCCTTTCTTTCCATCCAAACCCTTTCCGCTAAAATATTCCTTTTGTGGCCAACGGCATGGTCCCGTGCGCTGTTATTTTCGCATCATAGAGTTAAAAAGACGCATAAATTATCGTTTGGTGAATTCAGTTAGTTCATCAAATATTAGATGGCGCTGCTGTAGTTTTAACTACTGAAATGATTTCCTGGTATTAAAAATACCAGGAAATCATTGGCACGATGACAAGCTACATTGTAGTACCCAATATAGTAAATGGTTTGATGTGGGTTCTTGGACAAGTCACTTAGTGATTGGTTTGAGGGTTCTTGAGCAAGTCACTTAGTAAATTGTTTGATGTTGGTTCTTGGGAAAGTCACTTAGTGATTGGTTTGATGTGGGTTCTTGAGCAAGTCACTTAGTGATTGGTTTGATGTGGGTTCTGTTACTTTAGTCACTGTTGGTGATAGCATAGCAATAGAAAGGGTAGGTGGGTTTACCACTACTACAAGAAATGAACATGACTGCTTTTAAAAATAAATATGTATCTCTTTGCAGGTGAGAGAAGACAATCTCAGGTTGTCTGTCTGTCCAAAGGAGAATGACAATTACAGGTTGATGCCGAGGTCCCCAGTCATCGTGCCTACTCTTGCTGCCAGATACAAGCCAGTTCATGATCTTCTTCTGATATCTGAGGAAAACAAACCGATTTGCCTAAATGACTTCAGACCTACAGATCGTCGTCGCCGCCATGAGTATATTGCAGAGTATATACCATGTAGAACAGTTCTCTATAGTCATTCAGGCTCTGGTCCAACTCACCTTCATTTCATGTGGAAAGTCTCTGAATTTAGTGACACTGAGGACATTTTGAACAGAGCTAGTGGCATTTCAAAGGATCTGGCCAAGGACTTTCCAACGTATCACTCCAGGGCTATGCGAAGATAATTCATTCAGTGTTTTGGTAAGCCAATGAATGTGAAGGCAGCATTTCTTCGAGAAGCATACCATAGGCTTACTGGAGACAGCTCGGCTGCGGACACACGTAGCCAAGCTGAAGTGGACAAAAGGATTCAGCGTCTTCTGGATGAGGAAGATCCTGATATCATCTGGGATTTGAGAAGCAACAGTAGTGGACGCCCTGAGCAGTTTGGGGCGTTTTTGGATCAGTGCCAAACATACATCAATAGTGCTGTTGACACTGCAGTCGATGACTGATGGCATGACCATGTAACTGGTGAAGATACCATCACACACTTGGCCACTGCATTGAGTGTTCCGGACTTACACCGACAAGTGTCCAATAGATGTCCTGAGGGAACTCCAATCCCAAGTATACAGTGGCTAAGGATACAGTTTTGGCCAAGGAGGCCCTGCGCAAAGACTGCTAGTCGATACACTGGGAAGATTAAAATAAAGTATACGATTCAAGCACGATAGTTTCACTCCAATCACGTTGATGCCCACTATGACTCCGCACTTTTTCGTTTTGAAAAGGAATTCTCAATCAAATTCAGAGACTATGCTTGTTTCGTGAGTATGGATGACAAGCATACCATCAAAGTTGGAGAGCCAAACTGCCCAGTTGCTTCTGTTGAACGTGGTAAGGAAGTTCTTGTCTCTATGGGGAAAACGCTGGCTGTGAGTGACCATGACTTTACTCGGTTGAGTCTCTCCCCTAGTGTATCACTCTTGATCGATATACCAGAAACCATTGAGGAAACATTCCATAGGGGAAGGGTTTTTGTCATTCTCAATGAGAATGCATTTCAGCCTTCCTCGGCCATACGCCACATGACTGAATTGCAGTCCCTTTTGAAAACACTTGGCCAAGTGAAGCCTGTTCTTCTGCTATATACCGATGGAGGCCCCGGCCATCGCCTGACATATTTGTCTGTTCAGCAGTCACTCCTTGCTCTCTTCATTGATATGGACTTTGATTTCATATGTGTGGTACGGACACCACCACAGCACAGCTGGAAGAATCCAGTAGAACGCATTATGAGTATACTGAACATTGGATTTCAAGGCGTTGGCTGCGTGAAGAAGTTCCTCATGAGGCTGAACTGAAAAAGGGCAGCTCGCTGAAATCTATCAGAGAACAGGCGAAGAAGACCCCAGAGCTTAAAGATGAAGTCATCCAGTGTGTTCATCGGCTGAAAGATCTTCTTGCATCTATGATACGCAGACTGAGGTTGAAAGAGCATCCATTCGAGACACACGAGGCTGCTACTGAGGAAGAGACAGCTCAACTCTGGGAAAATGTTGTTAAGGTATAAAATGTTTCAAATGCCATATTTATAAAAGGGCTTTTAATTGAATATCATGTGCAGTAGTATTAAAAATGTGCATCCCATTTTATATTTTGCAGGCAGATGAATCTCTTACTCAAGATGTACGCACCAACCAACACTTGAAGCAACACCTCCAGCTCAGTCAGTTCCTGGAGACTCACTGTTGTGTTCGGCAGTATATGTTCTCGATACTGAAGTGTACAGCACCAGACTGTCATGTATGTGGTCCTCCAAGGAGCCCTCTAGAGATCTTCCAACAGCTGCACCACTTGCCAGACCCTGTCCCTGGTGATGGGAGTAGTTACAAGGCGTTTGAAGACTTGTATGGAAAGGTATGTACATCATTTGGATACCAAGGACAATTTACCCAGAAGTAGGCCTCAGTAGCTGCCTCGTGTGTCTCAAATGGATGCTCTTTCAACCACACAAGGACAATATATATATATTGATATCTAGATATAAATCTTCTCTCTTCCAGACCTTTCGAAGAGCTTGGCATATGCTGTATTTTAAAATGAAATAATTCTCTTCCAGGTTGCTACTTCTGAACAGTACCTTCCATCCAAGAATGCAGTTCCAGAAAAAGGCCACGGATGTCCATTCAACCCCAGTGCACAACAGGCAAAGAACTCCGGGCTCACTATACAGTGCAATGACTGTGGCAAGTGGAGACTCATCTATGCAGCACGGAAGGTCAACCTACAGAAACGGAATGAAGCTGAAGCTGCTATGGACACCATTCTCTACAGCTGTGGAAGTGTGTTCACGGAGATCAAGAACAATGGTGATGACGATCCTGAACAGGAGACCAGACTCGCTGATCTTTATGTTCGTGCCAATCTGAACTGTGCTTCCCCTATAGAACTAGCGTACTACTCTGCTGGCTATGAAATGCTCTGCATCCACTGTGGTACTGAGGAAAATTTGGTTGAAAAAGCAGGGCAATACCCTCAATGTAACATTTGCACTGCAAAGCCAGTACCAAAGCGTGGCAGAAATCATGTTCAACATGCTCAATAGTTTCAAGGTGCCAAGGGCATTGTGTTGGTCCGTTTCCCCATGTCATGCTGGATTCTCTTTCACGGACGAGCTAGGACATAATACAGTGCATCCAACTTAGTAAATCATGTCTAACCTGGTCCCAGGTAGACTAGTAGTGGATCACTTAGCAGGATATCTACTACAGGTGAGGCACCTGGGACCAGGTATTAAAACAATGATTTACTAAATTGAATGCACTGTAAACATCACTGAAACCCTGTTTCATAGTGATTTGGGCAATGTTTGTAAATCTGTGAGAAGAGTGAAGAAATAAAATCATTTTGAGGAGAAAGCAGTCTTTATTTCATCAATAAAACTCAATGGAAAGTATTAAAAAACAAAACAAAAAAAACAACCTCCCTCCCTCCCCAAACTTTAAAAAAAAAAGGACGCTAACAAACTTCTTTTTTGTGTGTGGCCTAACACCATAGTTCTGATCTATTAATTAACAGTGCTTTACAACAACCCGGAAGTAGATTACCTTGTGCATTTTCGATCGCAAAGCAGACGAAATTAGCGAGAAATACTCTTCTTTTACTTTTATGAAATAACTCCAATATTAGTGTTCAATTAAGTATTTACTGAACAATAATCACATATAATTTAATCAAGGACATTGGTCCGTCCATCTACACGTTAATTACTTCAAATCATGGAAGAAATAAAAAAGGTAAACGTCAAGTTTAGACATAGCTGACCACGGTGAAACATTGAAATTTAATTTTAAAGGATCATGTTCATGGAAACAATCAATTTTACAACAATTCCCTCATTCTTGCTTTCATTTCGTCCCCGAAATGAGATATAATTTTTTTTTTTTTTTAACATGTAAAATACGAAACAAAACAAAAATACTATCAGTTATTCTAGCAATATACATGTGTGTAATCGAAATTGTTATATCAAATAATAATCACAAGGTCTGCGAAACAAACTACTAATCACTTGGATACACAGTTCTAAAAAAAATTATTGACACAGTCTTAAACTCTTGGATACACAATGCTGCAAAAATTCTGGACACACAGTCCTAGACTCTTTTAACAACACTACTACTAATATTATAACTACTAAAATATTAAATAAGCATATAATATATTATCTATAATAACTCATCAATTTAACTTTTTAATAATCCTAATAGTAATATTACACTTAATAGTCCCTTCTCCTTTTTGTCTCCCTACCCCTTACCAATTCATCGTGCCGCATCTCTTGAAACCCAAATCAACTGCACGTTTACAAGGTCGTCAGTGGTTTCACAGATTGCCCTGCGACTTACTGGTGCGACACTGCGCCTTACCCCTGCGCCTATCTTGAGCCACTTCCTAGTTCATCTTGATCTCAACAGTTAATGTGTGGCAGGTAGAACCTCGGGGATTAAAACATCTTCAGGAAGTCAGTATTATAACAGCACATCTATACAAAAAGCATCAATTATATAAATCATATGCAAATCTTATCCCATATAAAATAAGTGGGCATCAGTGGCGTTTCAAAGAACCCTTATTAATTTCAATAGCAATTTCTTCAACTATCATTTTTGGAACTACGAGTTACTTCTATAAGCCCTGTTGTGTTTGCACTTTTCTCCTGTTAATGGAATTTATAACTTATCTTCCATATATGTGCTGAAATCCGCCAATAAAATTAAACCCTCTGAATCTTCTTGAAGCTCTTTAACCCTTACCGTCAAAATATTTGGATCCAACTGTTTACAACTGACGTAACAGTTCTATTTATACCCCCAACATTGACGTCACTGGTCTTTTTTTTTTTTTTTTTTTTTAAATCTGTAGTATGACGTCAGATATAGTCTCAAGAAAAACACAATAAGGTTTTACAATAAACAACGGATACACATATCAACGAGTATCTGAGCATGTATTCCTAATATCAATGTTATTTATTATTCATAGCATTAATTAAAACAATAACATCGTTTTCACAGGTTAAGCGATAACACCACGGTTCCGTTCTATCAACCAACACTGCTTTACAGCAAACCGAAAGTAGTTTACCTCGTGCATTTCCGCACGCAAAGCAGACATTTGCTAGAGATCCTTAAGTTCTTTTTATGATATAACTCCAATATTAATATTCATTTACGTATTTACTGAACAATAATCAGATATAATTTAATCACGGACATTGGTAACTCCATCTACACGTTAATTACTTCAAATCGTGGAAGAAATAATTAAAAAAAAGAGGTAAACGTCAAGCTGACCACGGTGAAACATTGAAATCTAATTTTAAAAGATCATGCTCATGGAAACAATCAATTTTACAACACCCTCGAAAACTAGTGACATGTAAATCAGTATATCCACTCGTCACAAAGACTGTTCATATCAAATGAACCATATATAGGTATAACAAAGTTTGACGTCACTTTGCGCTGCATATCTGCCACCAGCTTAAAATGACTAACTTTTCAACACAAATATTAGTTTCCCCAATGAAATACAGTGATATTAAATGCATGTACATGTACACGCACAGCGTTTTTTCGTCTTTCCAACAGATATAATTATTTTAATTTGTAATTCGGTTAAATCTACACAATTTTCAAGACAGCTCTGTCAATGACGTCGCGTTAAAAGTATGACGTCCCGGCCATTTTTACAGCTGATAGGGTCACATGATAATTTTTTGTTAACGCGGCGTCTGACGTAAATGGCTTCTTTTGGAAGCGTTTTGAGGCGTTTAAGACGTGGCTCATTGTAGAGAAAGGTCGATTTTGTCACTGATAACAAAATGTGATATTTTAAATATAGTTTGAAAAACACTGAACTTAAAATGGATTTTGAATATATTTCTATACTTCGGCACATCGAGTTAAAATATTCAGTTGTTAAATTGAACCTATTTATATGTTTTCTTTGAAGTTTCAAGTCATTTCACCCTAGCGCATTTGAGCGCAATTCGTCCTAACTGGTTGTCTCAGCAGTCATGGCGGCAGCCATTTATCAATCCCATAATGCATCGCTTCAAGATGGCACTGCCTATGTTACATGTGTTTTATTTTATTTTTTTAAATAAATAATAAGTTGCTAAAATTGCGTTTTGGTATAATAGACCATGTGTCAAATTTCGGAGGTGAATCTAACCCTAATACATTATGGCTAACGAGCTGTCACCCACAATTAAATTATTTTGGTTCTTTCTTGCATTAATTGTTTGGGTTTTTTTTGTGTTTTTTTTAAAGCTGCCATCTCGCCTCACATTAAGCAGCGTAACTTCATTTAAACATAAAAACAAACCTACAGTTTTTTTTATAAAGAATTATGTGTGACAGTAACACAATTTTAATAGTTAAATAATAAAAATAGATGTTAGGTAATATTCCGATTAGCACACAGTGCCCTCCCACACATGCTATATTGTTCCTTTTCAATGTATTTTCCGGGGAAACATGACCCGACCCCCACCCCCACCCCAACACACCACTAAAAACTTTGCTAGCCACAGTCTAGACCTTCTCTACACAATTTCCTGCACAGGCGCCTGTTGGACCAAATATTTAGTTTCAACGCTTCAAATTAATTTTATATGTACATTAAATTGTATTAAAAACATGCTAAAGTACAAAATAATTTATCCTAAAAACATCTACCTAGTAACATTAGTATTTGTTTATGTTGGTCTGGCATGTCGATTTTTAAAGATAGGCAGGGCCTAGATGCCAAACATGTTAGAATGAAGACATTGTTGTACACATGATTGCAACCATAATTGGCAGGCAAATCAAAATATAAATAAAACCAAAAAAAAACAAATTACCCAATCCACCCCCCACCCCCCCCCCAAAAAAAAAAAAAATCCAAAAAACAACCCAAAAAACAAACCCCACAACAAAACAAACCCCCCCCCCCCCCCCCGACACAAACACACGCGCCAAAAGAAAAAAGATTAAAAAAAACCCGAACAAAAACCCCAAACAAACCCAAAACCCAGACGATCACGCACATTTTCTATCAATATTTACAGTGGCATCTCTATTATAACCGTATCCAAATATGTTGCAGGTTTGTACATTAAGTACAGTTAGTGTCCATCTTTACGGGCTGAAACTAGGGTCTGCGTCTGTAATGTAAATATTATTTATAAAATACGCCACTGGTAACGTAACACATTACCAAATCCTTACTGTACAGCCCAACCTTTCAGCATTATTTCCCTGACAAGAGTAGCTCAACTACTCGTATTGGTGCACAAAAGAACTGCACGAGAAAAATATAACACAGTATTATGGCCCTTACAAGTATAGTCCAACTAGGCCTACTCGTATTGTTGAACGAAACCACTACAGGAGAAAAAAAAATAGCAACACAGTATTGTCTCTTACAAGTATAGCCCCACTATAGGTATTAGGGAACAAAGTCATATCACTTAATAGCATCAAGCCATTAGGTAGGTCATTGGTGTTTTAGGCTGAACTTGGCAACTACAACACAAAAGATTTCAACGTATAAAGTTATACACTACTTCCCGGGCGGTTTTGCTTAGCACTTGAATGGCAAGCCTTATCTGAATGAGCATTCTTTAATTTTCGCTTTTTTGAAACGAGCTCTTTCTTTACTTTGCTCGAATCATACACCCTTGGTTGGTCTTCTGAAGGACGCTCTATTTGAGCAATGTCGATAACCTCCCTTTTTTTCATTTTCGTTTTGTAAGAGAAGATATATTCATCTCCAACCACGGATTCTAATAACAGCTGTTGTTTCCATGGTTCGTACATGGTAAAAGCCTCATAGTTCGTATTAAACAGTTTCTTGCCCAGTTTATTGAAGCCCAAAGCTTCAAATGTCTCACCTGATGATGACTCTCGGAGTTTCAAAACAATTGAGAAGCCATTTGGATGGCTTTGGGATAGTTCCTTACATTCTGTACAAATGTGTTTGCCATTTGGAAGTTCTTCCAAACAATCACCATATCCGTGTGTTTTGCAGAAAGGACGTCTGCGGCAGTCGTTTTGAACGCGGCAAATGACAGCTTGACATCGCACGACGTCGTCACTGTCGGTTTCAAGAACAGGCTTGCGAACGTCTTCTGTTACGGGTGAATCTGAAACGCTAATGTCCGTTTTTGATGACGTTTTCAAAGACACCTCACCGGTGAATTTTTCCACTTTTGCTTTGATTATTTTTATTATCTGACCGACTTCAAATTTATTAATATTTTTTTTAAAGACGGCCATTTTCAGTTGTTCGCTACTGCTGTCAGACAGGGTGATTTCCTGACACCTGAGGTGTTGTTTTGGTGTTAAAAATGGTAATTCTAGAGCTTTGACCCTAGCTATGAGATTCACATTCGAGTCATCTGTCATTTGCTTAATGACCGGAATAGTGTAATATTCTATTCCACTGTCATAATCATCTTCACAAGGGATTTCATTTAATACATACGAAGAGTTTGTTAAAACTACTTCAAAATCCACACCAGTGCCGTCTGTGGACTTATAACCTTCGGGGATTTCCTTTACACGCACATCGCTTATTGTGTAGGTATTCCCCACTATCAAAGATTCTGCTAATTGCATAGCTCTATAGAAAGCTGTAGCTTCAATTACGCCCCATCGTCTGTGTCTAAATTCAAGAAATCTATACAGCATCCCACCTTTACTTTCTAGCTCATCGTTCCGTAAAACCGTTCCGGAGATAATCTTATTGTCACCTAAACCAAGATCTGTAACAAAAAACAAAACATGTAAGTAATTACACAGAATGTTTTGGTACTCATTAATCTCGACTCTAAAAGTTTTAAAAGCAGGGCCGTATCTAGTCTAAACTGTGTGGATGGCAGTGCCATAAAAATACAAATACAAAATAAAAATTAAAAATAGAAAATATCGAGACATTGTAATTGAGGATCTTCTCCAAACAAGACACAAAATGACCCTGAACCTAACAATAGCTCTCAGTTTTTCGTATTTATCTGGAGGCGCAGCTGCCTGTTTTGTTCCACCTCCTTCCTACTCACTAGGTACGTCCTTGCTAACTTTTATTTATTATTTATTATAGTCGATCAAATACAAACATGCAGTTCGATCTCATACACACAAGCAGTTCGATCTGATACATACATGCAGTTCGATCTGATACACACAAGCAGTTCGATCTGATACATACAAGCAGTTCGATCTGATACACACACGCAGTTCGATCTGATAGATACAAGCAGTTCGATCTGATACACACATGCAGTTCGATCTGATACATACATGCAGTTCGATCTGATACACACAAGCAGTTCGATCTGATACACACATGCAGTTCGATCTGATACATACAATCAGTTCGATCCGATACACACATGCAGTTCGATCTGATACACACAAGCAGTTCGATCTGATACACACATGCAGTTCGATCTGATACATACATGCAGTTCGATCTGATACAAGCAGTTCGATCTGATACACACAAGCAGTTCGATCTGATACATACATGCAGTTCGATCTGATACACACATGCAGTTCGATCTGATACATACAAGCAGTTCGATCTGATACAAGCAGTTCGATCTGATACACACAAGCAGTTCCATCTGATACATACAAGCAGTTCGATCTGATACACACAAGCAGTTCGATCTGATACACACAAGCAGTTCCATCTGATACACACAAGCAGTTCGATCTGATACACACAAGCAGTTCGATCTGATACATACATGCAGTTCGATCTGATACACACAAGCAGTTCGATCTGATACACACAAGCAGTTCGATCTCATACATACATGCAGTTCCATCTGATACACACAAGCAGTTCCATCTGATACACACAAGCAGTTCGATCTGATACACACATGCAGTTCGATCTGATACACACAAGCAGTTTGATCTGATACATACATGCAGTTCGATCTGATACACACAAGCAGTTCGATCTGATACATACAAGCAGTTCGATCTGATACATACATGCAGTTCCATCTGATACACACAAGCAGTTCGATCTGATACATACAAGCAGTTCGATCTGATACATACATGCAGTTCGATCTGATACATACAAGAAGTTCGATCTGATACATACAAGCAGTTCGATCTGATACACACAAGCAGTTCGATCTGATACATACATGCAGTTCGATCTGATACATACATGCAGTTCGATCTGATACATACATGCAGTTCGATCTGATACATGCAGTTCCATCTGATACACACATGCAGTTCGATCTGATACAAGCAGTTCCATCTGATACATACATGCAGTTCGATCTGATACATACATGCAGTTCCATCTGATACACACATGCAGTTCCATCTGATACATACAAGCAGTTCCATCTGATACATGCAGTTCCATCTGATACACACATGCAGTTCGATCTGATACAAGCAGTTCCATCTGATACACACATGCAGTTCGATCTGATACAAGCAGTTCCATCTGATACATACATGCAGTTCGATCTGATACATACATGCAGTTCCATCTGATACACACATGCAGTTCCATCTGATACATACAAGCAGTTCCATCTGATACATGCAGTTCCATCTGATACACACATGCAGTTCCATCTGATACATACAAGCAGTTCCATCTGATACAAGCAGTTCCATCTGATACAAGCAGTTCCATCTGATACATACAAGCAGTTCCATCTGATACATGCAGTTCCATCTGATACACACATGCAGTTCCATCTGATACATACAAGCAGTTCGATCTGATACAAGCAGTTCCATCTGATACAAGCAGTTCCATCTGATACAAGCAGTTCCATCTGATACATACATGCAGTTCGATCTGATACATACAAGCAGTTCGATCTGATACAAGCAGTTCGATCTGATACAAGCAGTTCCATCTGATACAAGCAGTTCCATCTGATACAAGCAGTTCCATCTGATACACACATGCAGTTCGATCTGATACATACATGCAGTTCGATCTGATACAAGCAGTTCCATCTGATACAAGCAGTTCCATCTGATACATACATGCAGTTCGATCTGATACATACAAGCAGTTCGATCTGATACAAGCAGTTCGATCTGATACAAGCAGTTCCATCTGATACAAGCAGTTCCATCTGATACATACATGCAGTTCGATCTGATACAAGCAGTTCGATCTGATACATACATGCAGTTCGATCTGATACATACAAGCAGTTCGATCTGATACATACAAGCAGTTCCATCTGATACACACATGCAGTTCCATCTGATACACACATGCAGTTCCATCTGATACAAGCAGTTCCATCTGATACAAGCAGTTCCATCTGATACATACAAGCAGTTCCATCTGATACATGCAGTTCCATCTGATACACACATGCAGTTCCATCTGATACATACAAGCAGTTCGATCTGATACAAGCAGTTCCATCTGATACAAGCAGTTCCATCTGATACAAGCAGTTCCATCTGATACATACATGCAGTTCGATCTGATACATACAAGCAGTTCGATCTGATACAAGCAGTTCGATCTGATACAAGCAGTTCCATCTGATACAAGCAGTTCCATCTGATACAAGCAGTTCCATCTGATACACACATGCAGTTCGATCTGATACATACATGCAGTTCGATCTGATACAAGCAGTTCCATCTGATACAAGCAGTTCCATCTGATACATACATGCAGTTCGATCTGATACATACAAGCAGTTCGATCTGATACAAGCAGTTCGATCTGATACAAGCAGTTCCATCTGATACAAGCAGTTCCATCTGATACATACATGCAGTTCGATCTGATACAAGCAGTTCGATCTGATACATACATGCAGTTCGATCTGATACATACAAGCAGTTCGATCTGATACATACAAGCAGTTCCATCTGATACACACAAGCAGTTCGATCTGATACACACAAGCAGTTCGATCTGATACACACATGCAGTTCCATCTGATACATACAAGCAGTTCCATCTGATACATACAAGCAGTTCCATCTGATACATACAAGCAGTTCGATCTGATACACACAAGCAGTTCCATCTGATACATACAAGCAGTTCCATCTGATACATACAAGCAGTTCCATCTGATACATACAAGCAGTTCGATCTGATACACACAAGCAGTTCCATCTGATACATACAAGCAGTTCCATCTGATACATACAAGCAGTTCGATCTGATACAAGCAGTTCCATCTGATACACACATGCAGTTCGATCTGATACAAGCAGTTCCATCTGATACACACATGCAGTTCGATCTGATACAAGCAGTTCCATCTGATACAAGCAGTTCGATCTGATACATACATGCAGTTCGATCTGATACATACAAGCAGTTCGATCTGATACAAGCAGTTCCATCTGATACAAGCAGTTCCATCTGATACAAGCAGTTCCATCTGATACATACATGCAGTTCGATCTGATACATACATGCAGTTCGATCTGATACATACAAGCAGTTCGATCTGATACATACATGCAGTTCGATCTGATACATACAAGCAGTTCGATCTGATACATACATGCAGTTCGATCTGATACACACATGCAGTTCGATCTGATACATACATGCAGTTCGATCTGATACATACATGCAGTTCGATCTGATACATACATGCAGTTCGATCTGATACATACATGCAGTTCGATCTGATACATACAAGCAGTTCGATCTGATACAAGCAGTTCCATCTGATACAAGCAGTTCCATCTGATACAAGCAGTTCCATCTGATACACACATGCAGTTCGATCTGATACATACAAGCAGTTCCATCTGATACACACAAGCAGTTCGATCTGATACAAGCAGTTCCATCTGATACATACAAGCAGTTCGATCTGATACAAGCAGTTCCATCTGATACATACAAGCAGTTCGATCTGATACAAGCAGTTCCATCTGATACATACAAGCAGTTCGATCTGATACACACAAGCAGTTCCATCTGATACAAGCAGTTCGATCTAATACATACATGCAGTTCGATCTGATACACACATGCAGTTCGATCTGATACACACAAGCAGTTCCATCTGATACATACATGCAGTTCGATCTGATACACACAAGCAGTTCGATCTGATACACACAAGCAGTTCGATCTAATACATACAAGCAGTTCCATCTGATACAAGCAGTTCGATCTGATACATACAAGCAGTTCGATCTGATACATACAAGCAGTTCGATCTAATACATACAAGCAGTTCGATCTGATACATGCAGTTCGATCTGATACAAGCAGTTCCATCTGATACAAGCAGTTCGATCTAATACACACAAGCAGTTCGATCTGATACAAGCAGTTCCATCTGATACACACAAGCAGTTCCATCTGATACAAGCAGTTCCATCTGATACACACAAGCAGTTCGATCTGATACATACATGCAGTTCGATCTGATACAAGCAGTTCGATCTGATACATACAAGCAGTTCGATCTGATACACACATGCAGTTCGATCTGATACACACAAGCAGTTCGATCTGACACACACATGCAGTTCGATCTGATACATACATGCAGTTCGATCTGATACACACAAGCAGTTCGATCTGACACACACATGCAGTTCGATCTGATACACACAAGCAGTTCGATCTGACACACACATGCAGTTCGATCTGATACACACATGCAGTTCGATCTGATACACACAAGCAGTTCGATCTGATACATACATGCAGTTCGATCTGATACACACAAGCAGTTCGATCTGATACACACAAGCAGTTCGATCTGATACACACAAGCAGTTCGATCTGATACATACAAGCAGTTCCGTCTGATACATACATGCAGTTCCATCTGATACATACAAGCAGTTCGATCTGATACATACAAGCAGTTCGATCTGATACACACAAGCAGTTCGATCTGATACATACATGCGGTTCGATCTGATACATACATGCAGTTCCATCTGATACATACAAGCAGTTCGATCTGATACACACAAGCAGTTCGATCTGATACACACAAGCAGTTCGATCTGATACACACAAGCAGTTCGATCTGATACATACATGCAGTTCCATCTGATACATACAAGCAGTTCGATCTGATACATACAAGCAGTTCGATCTGATACATACAAGCAGTTCGATCTGATACACACAAGCAGTTCGATCTGATACATACAAGCAGTTCCGTCTGATACATACATGCAGTTCCATCTGATACATACAAGCAGTTCGATCTGATACATACAAGCAGTTCGATCTGATACATACAAGCAGTTCGATCTGATACACACAAGCAGTTCGATCTGATACATACAAGCAGTTCCGTCTGATACATACATGCAGTTCCATCTGATACATACAAGCAGTTCGATCTGATACATACAAGCAGTTCGATCTGATACACACAAGCAGTTCGATCTGATACATACATGCGGTTCGATCTGATACATACATGCAGTTCCATCTGATACATACAAGCAGTTCGATCTGATACACACAAGCAGTTCGATCTGATACACACAAGCAGTTCGATCTGATACATACAAGCAGTTCGATCTGATACATACATGCAGTTCCATCTGATACATACAAGCAGTTCGATCTGATACATACAAGCAGTTCGATCTGATACATACAAGCAGTTCGATCTGATACACACAAGCAGTTCGATCTGATACATACAAGCAGTTCCATCTGATACACACAAGCAGTTCCATCTGATACACACAAGCAGTTCGATCTGATACACACAAGCAGTTCGATCTGATACACACAAGCAGTTCGATCTGATACATACATGCAGTTCGATCTAATACACACAAGCAGTTCGATCTGATACATACAAGCAGAGCAGTTCGATCTGATACATACATATATATGTGTGTGTGTGTAATTTTAAGTATTCCTTTTTGTTATTTCAGGGTCTTCGTTTGTGCATGTATTTGTCTATTCTTATGCTTTGAACGAGGGATCTTCATATCCCACCCGATTGATGATCCAGAATAAATCCTAAACCCCTGCCGAGTTGTTCGTGTTTTCCTGTATACAACCATTCGGTAACATACATACAAGCAGTTCGATCTGATATGACGTGTACTTTAGATTACTCCTTTAGAATAACAGTAACCGATCTTTTGTGTACATTTAGGACATATATATCTTTATATTGTGTTACCTTCATAATAATTTACATATAGGAGGGGTTTTGTTTGGAAAGGGGTGTGTTTTTCTTCGTTTTGTGTGGATTTGTTTTTGTGGTTTGTTTTTGTGTGTGTTTGTTTGGTGTGTTTTTCGAAGGTTTTGGTGGGTTTTTTTTTTTTTTTTTTCTAAATATACGTTCCGCGTTTTACTAAATAAATAAGAATATGGCAATAAAATATTTCAAAAGGATGGAACTTGGTGATAGTGTCATGGATTGTAGTATCAATATGAATGGAATGATGTGGAACGTGTCGCCAATCTAAGGAATGGCGTTATATAAAATGTCCCTCGCGTACTTGTTAGCATTGTGGTATGAACAGCGTCTACCATTAAGTCTTGCAAAGAATTTAACGACGACCACCTGATAGTGGACCATAGAAGGCTTCAAGCAATGGCGATTTTTTTCTAATATTACATACTTTCAATTCTGCCTTGTGCTGAGATATGGAAATGTATACGGATTTTGTTTTGTTCATATTTAATACAGGTAATAGTTTTTGATCAAACAATGTGCTGGAGTGTGATATTTTAAAAGAAACGCCAATTTCAGTAACATAAGTCAAAATGCTTACCAAAAGCTTCGTCTATCTCCGTATTCTGTATTGTATCTACCAGTGTTTTATTCCCACATGACTCGAGGGACGACACAAAGGCGCTATACACGAACACACGGTCAAATGGCACATGCTCGATACCGCGCTCGAACATCTGTTGACAATTAAAACAATAGAAGAATGTATTTAATTGTCAATTTCAATCAATAAAGTGTGTGTATGTGTGTATGTAGGTGTGTTGTGTTGTGTTGTGTTGTGTTGTGTTGTTGTTTTTGACTATTACTGGGCCCATGCTTATAAAACTTAAAGTCTAGACTTTAATAAAGTCCAGACTTTAACGTAATGCTATTTGAATGGCGTTGCCATGACGTTAAAGTCTGGACTTTATCAAAGTCTAGACTTTAAGGTTTATAAGCACGGGGCCTGGTATCATTTTTATCTGTACAAATCTGAGTTCATACTAGGGCAAGTCAAAACGTTCATAAAACACAATACCATAGCTTGGTACGGCATCATATGTTTGAGTTTTTCTGAAAGTGTTCTTTCATACGACTGTTCTATCAATAATAATAATAATAAAAATTCATAAAGACCATCCAATGCAGTCGATCCCGTGACCATTGACACCCAATGGGGGCGCTTCACCACTGCACTACATTCCACTCAATCTCCCACCCACTGTTAGTGAAGGCAGAACGGGGTATTGATTATTCTTAGACATAAACAAACCCCAAACATTCTACAAACAAACAAAACACTAAACGAAAACAAAGAGAAACCAAAGCTAAAACAAACAACAAAAATAACCTGATAAACAATGTGCTGGGATGATATTAATGAAACATTCGTATTCTCATAACGTATGTTTAAGATGAACAGTATGATGAATATTTGTCCATACCAGTTCAAGAAGAATTCGAGCTCTCTTACGACGTCCTTTCTTTCTGTTTACTGCTTTCATCTCTATAAATGTTATTGCTTCTCTTTCAAACATGTATGGCGTTATTAGTCTTGGCTCGATTGTTTTCAAGATGGACACGTAGCGTTTTCTTAAACGTTGCATCTTTAACACTTCCTGACGTCTAGTGCGTGCTGAAAAATGTAATAGTAAAATAAACAAGGATACATGAAGATAAACGTGTGCTAAAGACATCATGTTCGGGAGTGTTCTGGCATGTTCTGGCATGTTCGGGGGGTGTTCTGGCATGTTCGGGGGGGGGGGGGGGGTCTGGCATGTTCGGGAGTGTTCTGGCATGTTCGGGAGTGTTCAGACATGTTTGGGCATGTTCGAGGGATGTTCTGGCATGTTCGGGAGTGTTCAGACATGTTCAGGAGTGTTCAGACATGTTTGGGCATGTTCGGGAGTGTTCAGGCATGTTCGGGAGTGTTCAGGCATGTTCGGGGGTGTTCTGTCATGTTCGGGAGTGTTCTGGCATGTTCGGGGGTGTTCAGACATGTTTTCGGGAGTGTTCATGCATGTTCGGGAGTGTTCTGGCATGTTCGGGAGTGTTCTGGCATGTTCGGGGGTGTTCATGCATGTTCGGGAGTGTTCGTGCATGTTCGGGAGTGTGCTGGCATGTTCGGGAGAGTCCAGGCATGTTCAGATATGTTCAGGCATGTCCGGGAGTGTTCAGGCATATTCGGGGGGTGTTCTGGCATGTTCGGGGGGTGTTCTGGCATGTTCGGGAGTGTTCAGGCATGTTCGTGAGTGTTCATGTGTGCTTTTTGTAAAAAGATTCCTAACGTATATATGATACTCCTATGCATGTCCAGTAATTTAACGCATAACACTTTCAATTTAGGGTTCGTTATGTTTATTTTAAGTCAATTTCGTTGCAAACTACGTTATAGTTATTTAATATGTGTGAACACTTTTTTTCCACATTTTCAAAAGTTAATTCACAGACACCTGGCCTGGTGCTTATAAACATTTTAGAGTCTAGACTCGAGACTCTAATAGAGTCCGAGACGTGAACGTCATGACAACGCCATACAAATAAGCACGGGTCCTGGTTTACAAGATCTCACACTCCCAGGGAAGACTTCAGTCCTTGGCTTTTGAAAAACAAAGGCGAGTGAAAAATCGCATATCTCAAAACGATTAGGCGAGTGAAAAATCGCACTCATCAAAATGCTAAGGCGAGTGAAAACCAAGCATTATTAATTTATGAAGTAATTGGTACATGTAAATGCAGAGACATCTGTTGCAAAAATGAACCAATAAACGAATAATGTTTTCTTCTAATTTTATGTTGTTTGGTACATTAGTGTAGTTGACTTATTTTCCCTTTCAGGAATGGAGTTATAATTTATTTAAACGTTTCAGGAGTAGTACTGTAGAAATATAACTATGACATGTATATACTTATGCAGAAAATTTTATTTTTTAATTACAATATGTACTATTCAGATAATTTGATGCACACAATTATATATGCCTTATATACCTTTATACCTTTTCAGTGTTAGATGGTTTGATGAATGTGTAGCTAAACATATATAGGAATCAACTTGTCTTGAATTTCATTATTATCTACAACGAACATGATTAGGATAGTTGGGATGGGAAAAACCCACTAGTTTCAAGGGTGGTTTATGAACTACGACCCAAGCATCTCAGGTATGCACTACCGACTCATATTATTAAAACTTTCTTTTTTTTCTTTTTTTTTTAAAAAATATTTCGTGAAACGTAGGCCTACAATTACTTCAATTGATAGTGTTGGTTGGGACATTGACATTCACGTGGCATTTTTAATCCAACAATCCATTTGATCATTTTTAATCAAACACGTCATTTGACCTACCGCTACAGGTTACGAACGGCTCTGACAGCGTTAGATCATTGATCTAGAACGGCCCCAGTGTTGTTGATGAAACAAATATACAAACTCCGACAAAATCTGTCATTACAAAGGATTTTATTTCAAACGTTGGATGCCATAATAAAGATAATAAAAAACCCACATAATTTTAGACACCATCATCAATGTGTAATAAGTTGTCAAGTAGACCAGCGTGTGCGTGCAGAATTCAAAGAGTAAAAATAATGTGACCCCGATAGTTCTGATTGGTCAACAGTACTTCGCATCAAATCATGTTCCAGTCACATGGTCTGTGACTTTCTAACAAACAAAACAAAAATTAAATAGTCGGCAATGATTATTGATTACTGTTACTATAGTGTGTACATATATAACATATGCACATTCATTAACCTCTGGCTGAAATACAAATATTTAAATGAAGTTATATTCGATTTGTTTTTTTTTTTTAATAAAACAAGAAAAATAATAGACGTAAAACAAATACCTAGGCTTATTTCTACATCTCTATTATCATTTCTTTTCCTTCCTTTTTATTATTCCGTCTAAATTTCATTTCTTTTTTTCTTTTTTTGAAACAGAAAGTATAAAATTACACGATTGCCATTTTCGGGACCTCACGTAATCGTTGTAGGCTAACAGTTATGAACTAATCGAGACAATTTTACCGACTTCCCTGATTTCCGTATCTGGTTCATTTGTGTAGGCAACATAAGCCACTATTTAATTCAACCCCTTCTCTTTTTGTCATAACTATATGAACAGTATAAATGAGTTATCCTTATTAGACGTTGTGATCTATTATCTTACAAAAGTTGACTGTTTCTAATTAATAATAAATTAAATAGGCAAAGAAGTTTTGATCGGATTGGTACGGTTTCCGATTTGTATAGCAAAGATAAGTACCAGTCATATATTAAAATTTTGCATCGACGCTACCGTTCTTGTACCTTTTTTTTTTCTGGTATTATTAAGCGGATCTTTCTATCAGCTACATAAGGTAAATAGTGGCAATCAATATACAACATTATTTTACGTGCGCTGTTTGTTAAGTGTAACGTGCGTTATTTTTCACACTCGCCAGATTGAAATTACGTGCGCTGTACGAGCGCGATCGCACCCGCGCACCTTAAAAAGCAAGGTCTGCTCATCGGAAGAGTATTCAATGGTGTACAAAAAATCAAAACAAAAACAAAAAACAACACAAATTTGATCATAATATTGACATGTACTAAAACGTGTGCTAAAGACATCATGTTCGGGAGTGTTCTGGCATGTTCTGGGGTGTTCTGGCATGTTCGGGGGGTGTTCTGGCATGTTCGGGGGGGGGGGGGGGGGCTAACAGTTATGAACTAATCTAGACAATTTTACCGACTTCCCTGATTTCCGTAACTGGTTCATTTGTGTAGGCAACATAAGCCACTATTTAATTCAACCCCTTCTCTTTTTGTCATAACTATATGAACAGTATAAATGAGTTATCCTTATCAGACGTTGTGATCTATTACCTTACAAAAGTTGACTGTTTCTAATTAATAATAAATTAAATAGGCAAAGAAGTTTTGATCGGATTGGTACGTTTTCCGATTTGTATAGCAAAGATAAGTACCAGTCATATATTAAAATTGTGCATGGACGCTACCGTTCTTGTACCTTTTTTTCCCCTGGTATTATTAAACGGATCTTTCTATCAGCTACACACGGTAAATAGTGGCAATCAATATACAAAATTATTTTACGTGCGCTGTTTGTTAAGTGTAACGTGCGTTATTTTTCACACTCGCCAGATTGAAATTACGTGCGCTGTACAAGCGCGATCGCACCCGCGCACCTTAAAAAGCAAGGTCTGCTCATCGGAAGAGTATTGAATGGTGTACAACAAAAAACAAAAAAAAACCCTGATAATTTGATCATAATATTGACATGTACTAAAGTTTGATGAAAAAAGAGCTTGAAAGGTAGACACTTTGTCTACGTACAATTACCGTGTCTTAGACACAGATGTACATTGAAATATCCAGCGTGGTTCGTACGACATTAACACTGTCTGGAATGTGTGGGGAGAGCAACTCTAGTGGGTGGGCCATATTTCACCTTTATGTACGTAGATAATAGGACATAGCTCGAGTGCCCTCTAACGCTCGTCTGTTTATATGGTATAAGATTAGTCCGGAGGGACGTAGTAAGTGGGGTTCTTACTACGTCCGGATCTTGTTACATACCCTATATATAGCCTGTATTCAAAACTTGTGGCACCACGTTTCAACCGTGTCTCAACCGAAATAGTGCAACAAATGAACACACAAACCAAAAATTTATAACCTACCGTACTCATAAAATCCCGATTGAAGTACTTGCATCATTATTAACAAAATAAATCTTCAACGACAACCTTAAAAAATATCCCCGCCATTTTAAATTTGCTACGTAGAGGGAAGCAACTCGCCGTGCACGTTAAGAAAAGTATTGACCTAACGTGCCCCGTGCACTAGGTATACTATCTAAATAGACCAGCGGTAGAGGACATTCCATTTTCTGCTTTGCCTTGATATCGGATCTACATTCCAATTAACAGTTAATGTGTTATTTATTTTAGTTATATTCTATTCCCTGCATTAAAACTTAAAGGACTCGTATTTTGCTATTTTCACGTGTATTTGTGAAAAAAAACCAAAAACCCAACAAACCCCCCCCCCCCCCAAAACCCAACAAGAACAACAAATTAATCAAATCCACACAGATTTTCATGATTATTAACTTAAAGGCATACTGTCAGAGATTTAAGAACCTTATTTCTCTAAAAATGGATACTGAATGAAAATTACATTAATATTTGGAAACCAAATCTAGCTATCGCATCGCCTTAACTGAACCACGATGGAGTAAAAGCCATGTCAACACTGCTAGCAATATTAGTTTTGAATTATAGACCATTGCCATAATTCAATTATTTTTAAGAAATATCATTAATAAGTGGAGTATGGTGGCTACGTAGATGGTTGAATAAAGTACATTTAGGGACAAATCAAATTTATATATTTTCAGGTAATACTTTGTTAGCTATTTAATAGGTCAGTGGTCTGTGACAATATGCCTTTAAATCATAAAATGTGTATGTGTTTCCACTCGGTGTAAATACTGGTTGTCCCAAGAAGCCTTGGTATACATACGTTCTATGTATATTAAACGTACATAGACAATATTCATCGCATAATATCCGTCCGAAGCCTATCAGAAAATAACTGAACTTAAAATTAAAATTACATTAAAACGATTGCATGCATACACTTTTCAGATAGTATCTACTGTTACGCTATCCCCCAACTTCATTTCAACACTATACAACAATAATCGGTATGAGAGCAAAGTACATGATATAATATATACTGATAAATAAATATTCACAATTTTACTCACCCATTATATGCCGTGCATCCATTGCGACAAACCTTCGACGTGTTCACAGTGAGAGCGTTGTTAAATAATGTTCTTCCTTTGTTCACAGCGAGCGATAATTGAACGTAAAACGGTCTGCAGTCTATTTTTAATGTGCAACAATCTTTAATGGCAAACGTCTGGTTAATTTGCCCCACGTGATGTGTAATTATAATGTTAGGGATTCCCTATTTTTGTAACTATTTTTAGAGATTAGTGCTAGGCTCAGTATTCAAAACAGATTACAATACATAGTATGTCACGTGCACAAGTCTATTTATATAACTGGGAATTTCTTAATGCGTACCTATTTTAGGAATCGATTGCGCGCTGTCGTTCCCACCCGCCTGCTACCGATTTGATCGGTCTGCTGGTGCTCCCTTGCACCTGCCAGTGCAGGCGGTCCCTCCTCTCCCTTGCACCTGCCAGTGCAGGCGGTCCCTCCTCTCCCCTCCCCCCACCTTTCCTGTCATGGACGGAGGCGTGCGCTACAACAGCTTGTTCTGAATGTGCACGTAAAACCCTATGACATGACATGCCATGCCATGCTGTCGTTTTATTCATACAAACTGGTTGTGGTTTAGGCCTCTCGTCAGCCCGTGTACTCTGACAGTAAGAAAGCTGTTGTCCGTCCCATCCTCAAACAAAAATGTTTAGGGGTTTTTTTAAAATAAATTGAGTTTTGTTTGACGTTAGCTCGAGCCACTTCTAGCCCTCAGCATATTGACATTGACACCTACATATAGATATCAAGAACGGGAGAGCTCAATCTGATTAAAATTAGCTCTACTGGTCTCACCAGTAGATCTAACAGCAATGCGTGGACTTCCATGTCCAGGGGACATTAATCTATAAATAACAATTTAAATATCGACCAATCACACTTCGCCTTTTATAGCGTTATTCGGGATCATACAAATTCTAAAAATATCGGGCGTGACTATTTATGTAATAGGCGAACTTGTTGGTCTATTTCAACACTGAAAAAACAGGGTTAAAAGTGCAGTAATAAACTTTGGATTGTATACCAGTATAAACCGATTGTATGGCGATACCATCACGGTTGGGGGTTTTTTCGTCTTGAAACGAATTTTACATAGAATTTTATATTGAAATTAGTTACCGGCATACTTCGTAATTCACCCGAATCATTTCGTATACCCTCGGCATAATCCCGAATGTTTTCAAATTATTTTCAAATCACTGGCATGATTTTGCAAGTAAGGTTTTGATTGGTCGAATGAAAGATCAACTGGACATGAGCTCCAACGGGCTGCTGTTAGATCCATATGTAATAGTGGAGCTAATTTTAATTAGATTGCAATCGTACCTTCCTATTTCAGAATTAATATTTTATAAAGTGTTAGTAGAACTTTCAAAGTTTAGTTTGTATACTAACAACACATTAATCATAATTTTAAATAAAATATACTTAAGTAGACAATGAAAGTTTTCACTTCTTAATTTGACGTGCTAAAATTGACAAATTCAAATAAATATTCTTTCGTTTGGAAAGGGTACAGTTGGGGGGTGGGGGGGGGGGGGTATTTAACGACATCAAAGTTGGAGCATATTGATTTAATAATCATCCGACGCCATACAACCGTAAATACAATGTGTTGAGTGCGTCGTTAAATAAAACAATATCCTATCCTTCCTTCCATCTGCTGTTGGATGTCTAACATTTTTCCTCTACCCCTAAAGCGTTACGTAATTAGTAACACCCCCTTACATATAACGCGTATGCCAACAGCTGGCCACTGTCAAAATGTCAAGGCAAATCACCCACCCACCGACCCCTGGAAAGGCGTTGTACCATACCTCTATGGATATAAATATGTTTTGGAGATATAAGACGACCTCTCGAGTCTCAATCAAGACAGTTAAATTTGTTCAGAAATTGCGAAATCTCACGTGATCTCTTGTTTGGGAATTCCACACTTGTCATAAGCCAATGAAAGAAAGAAGTGTTTTATTTAACGACGCACTCAACACATTTTATTTACGGTTATATAGCGTCAGACATATGGTTAAGGACCACACAGATTTTTTTACAGGAAACCCGCTGTCGCCACATAGGCTACTCTTTTACGACAGGCAGGAAGGGATCTTTTATTTGCGCTTCCCACAGGCAGGATAGCACAAACCATGGCCTTTGTTGAACCAGTTATGGATCACTGGTCGGTGCAAGTGGTTTACACCTAACCATTGAGCCTTGCGGGGCACTCACTCAGGGTTTGGAGTCGGTATCTGGATTAAAAATTCCATGCCTCGACTGGGATCCGAACCCAGTACCTACCAGCCTGTAGACCGATGGCCTGCCACGACGCCGGTCTGATAAGCCAATGAAAACCGAGATCGGTAGGAGCCCGTCAAAAGTGTCCCACTTTCAAAATACTGGCTTAGTTTTTGACCTGGATAAGCCAGCGTAGTGAAACCAAAGCCGAGTGCGGCGTCATATATGCACCAAACGTAATTGGATTTTCTGTTCTATATGCTTAAATAATAAAAATATTCCGGATACTGCCGCTTTAATTTTCGCTGTTTTTGAAACGAGCTCTTTCTTTACTTTGCTCGAATCATACACCCTTGGTTGATCTTCTGAAGGACGCTCTATTTGAGCAATGTCAATAACCTCCCTTTTTTATTTTATTTTTGTAAGAGAAGATATATTCATCTCCAACCACGGATTCTAATAACAGCTGTTGTTTCCATGGTTCGCACATGGTAAAAGCCTCATAGTTCGTATTAAACAGTTTCTTGCCCAGTTTATTGAAGCCCACAGCTTCAAATGTCTCACCTGATGATGACTCTCGGAGTTTCAAAACAATTGAGAAGCCATTTGGACATAGTTCCTTACATTCTGTACAAATATATTTGCCATTTGGAAGTTCGTCCAAACAATCACAATATCCGTGTGTTTTGCAGAAAGGACGTCTGCGGCAGTCGTTTTGAACGCTGCAAATGACAGCTTGATATCGCACGACGTCATCGCTATCGGTCTCAAGAACAGGGATGCGAACGTCTTCTGACACAGGTGAATTTAAAACGCTAATGTCCGTTTTTGATGACGTGTTCAAAGACACCTCACCATGGAATTTTTCCATTTTCGCTTTGTAGATTTTTATTTTCTGACCGACTTTAAATTTATTAATATTATTTTTAAAGACGGTCATTTTCAGTTGTTCGCTATTGCTGTCAGACAGGTAGATTTCCTGACAAATGAGGTCTTGTTCTGGCGTACAAAATGGTGATTCTAGAGCTTTGACCCTAGCTATGATATTCACAATCGAGCGATCTGTCATTTGTTTAATTTCCGGAATAGTGGCATAGTCTATTACATGGTCATAATTATCTTCAGATAGGTTTTCATTTGATATTATATACGAAGATTTTGTTAATACTACTTCAAAATCCACACCAATGCTGTCTATGGACTTATAGTCTTCCGGGATTTCCTTTACAAAGACATCTGTTATTGTGTAGGTCTTCCCCACTATCAAAGATTCTGCTAATTCCATAGCTTCCAAATCGAAAGCTGTAACTTCAATTACACCACAGCGTCTGTGTCCAAATTCAAGAAATCTATACATCACTTCACGTTTACTTTCTAGTTCTTTGTTCTGTAAAACCCTTCCGGTGATAATCTTATGTTCACCTAAACCAAGATCTGTAACAAAAGAAAAAGCATGTAAGTAATTACACAGAATGTTTTGATACTCATTAATCTCGAATCTAAAGTTTTAAAAGCAGGGCTGTATCTAGCCTAAACTGTGTGGATGGCAGTGCCATAAAATTACAAACACAAAATAAAAATTAAAAATATAAAATATCGAGGATCTTCTCCAAGCAGACACAAAATGGCACCCTGAACCTAACAATAGCTCAGGTTTTCGTATTTATCTGGAGGCGCAACTGCCTGTTTTGTTCCACCTCCTTCCTACTCACTAGGTACGTGCTTGCTATCTTTTATTTATTATCATTTATTATAGTCGATCAAATACATGTAACCGGGTGTTTTAAACTACACACATACTATTTTAAAACACTGTTCACATAGTTTTATTCTGTCAGGTTATACTTGCGCAGGCTTTCTTGGTTTTCTTGCTTTCTCTGGTTTTCTGGGCTTGGGTTGTGCTCACTGACAACTCAGTTCTTGCAAACCCAGTGTTATTGTTTCTGTGATCTCCTGGTCAGAAGCTTTATGACATTCAAGGAGAACAGACTACTTTTATGAGAAGACAAGCTTTTATTCACAGCAACTGCACAACTAACATTCACAGAGAATTGTAAAGGTAAATACATATTGTACATGATTTACACCTTAGCTACCTATTTTAATTACTTATTTTAATCAAGAAATGAGATTACGAGATTTAGTGATTAATAATATAGTAATAGTATTGTAGTTATGTTAAATATAATAATAACATTGTGACTTAGCTTGATTAGCTTTTTATTAAATGGTTACGTTATATTTATAGAATAGCTAGTAGAATAGGTTAAAGTCTATATCTTTTTTTTTATCATAAATGATTCTAATATTTAATTTACAGTATTTAATAAAGTAACATAATAACTACGTTATTATGAGATTTAAAAAAAAAAAAAAATATTGTCCCTAGAAACATAAGCAAGGTCAGGGTTGGGGCCTTGAATCATTACTGTACATGGTATTATTGTATATACATAAACCATACATAATTAAAGCTATACACTCGTATATTAAGCACTTATTAAACAATATGTGTATACATATGCATGTGCATGTGCGTGTGTGTGTGTGTGTGAGAGAGAGAGAGAGAGAGAGAGAGAGAGGGGGGGGGGGGGGGCAGACAGACAGACAGACAGACAGACACGGACGTGTGGAGTAACAGGGATGAAGCCGAAGATAGACGAAAGGGAACACAAACTGCGCGAGCCGTATGCACACATACATAGTATTCAATATTAAGATGAAACAGATAGGCTTAACATGATATTGTAAAACAGGATATTAGCAATGCAAAAGCCTTACATAACTGAAGAGGAAATATTCTGGAGACTAGGAAGAAGAGTACTAGAAATAGAAACAAAGAGTGAGAGAAGAAGAAGAAGAAGAAGAAGAAAAAGAAAAAAAAAAAACTAAAAAGATAAATAAGATCAATGCGATCTTTAAAAAAAGAAATTATAGAAAGTCGAGATACGTTTTCCGAACTGGCGATATTTTGCATAAAAGTATGTTTATTAGCTTATTCGTATATTTTGCTATTAATAAGTTTATACATGAATTTATACAATTTGTTTGAGGAACTGCTGCCAAGGTTCCCACTGATCATCAAAGTCTTTATACAGGCAATTTTTATAAAATATATTTTTTTCAATCCGTTTTTATTTAATCTGATCTTTTGTATTATTATTATGAGATATTTGTTTAATTAGTATGTGTACACGTATGGATTTATGTGTACTTAATGGACTTTATTTTGTTATTAGGTGCCACAATCATGTAGGTGACAACCAGCATTCTGCTTCTGTAAAGACCCGACCCACAGTCGGTAGGTAAACTATTTGTAGACAGGCTATGGTTTACTTAGCTTTGTACTTATGAAATATGTTATGTGATTTTTATAGTATTGATCAAGAATAGAACATTCAATATATTAAAGATTGTGCTATATGCATAATCAGTGATTTGTAATCAGTGAGTTGTAAGTTATATTATGATTTCTTAAATTCAATGATATATTGCATTTAATGTATGGATATGTGGTTAGATAAGATATTCTCTATTTATGCTTAAAAGGTCAGTGTGATAACACAGGCTAGTATATAGGTTATTTCTGAATGTTAAGTGTGTAATTAATGTTAAGACTTATTATAACTAAGATTTATATATATATATATATATATATATATATATATATATATATATATATATATACGTGTGTGTGTGTGTGATTTTAAGTATTCCTTTTTGTTATTTCAGGGTCTTTGTTTGTGCATGTATTTGTCTATTCTTATGCTTTGAACCAGGGATCTTCATATCTCACCCGACTGATGATCCAGAATAAATCCTAAACCCCTGCCGAGTTGTTCGTGTTTTCCTGTATACAACCATTCGGTAACATACATACAAGCAGTTCGATCTGATATGACGTGTACTTTAGATTACTCCTTTAGAATAACAGTAGCCGATCTTTTGTGTACATTTAGGACATATATATCTTTATATTGTGTTACCTTCATAATAATTTACATATAGGAGGGGTTTTGTTTGGAAAGGGGTGTGTTTTTCTTCGTTTTGTGTGGATTTTTTTTTGTGGTTTGTTTTTGTGTGTGTTTGTTTGGTGTGTTTTTCGAAGGTTTTGGTGGGGGTTTTTTTTTTTTTTTTTTTTTCTAAATATACATTCCGCGTTTTACTAAATAAATAAGAATATGACAATAAAATATTTCAAAAGGATGGAACTTGGTGATAGTGTCATGGGTTGTAGTATCAATATGAATGAAATGATGTGGAATGTGTAGCCGATCTAAGGAATGGCGTTATATAAAATGGCCCTCGAGTACTTGTTAGCATTGTGGTATGAACAGCGTCTACCATTATTCCTACACCAAGTCTTGCAAAGAATTTAACGACCAGCACCTGATAGTGGACCATGGAAGGCTTCAGGCAATGGAGATTTTTTCTAATATTACAAACTTTCAATTCCGCCTTGTGCTGAGATACGATTTTGATATGGAAATGTATACGATTTTTTGTTGTTGTTTGTTTCGTTGAGATTTAATACAGCTAGTAGGTTTTGATCAAACAATGTGCTGGAGTGTGATATTTTAAAAGAAACGCCAATTTCAGTAACATAAGTCAAAATGCTTACCAAAATCTTCGTCTATGTACGTATGCTGTATTGTATCTACCAGTGTGTTATACCCACATGACTTGAGGGACGACAGAAAGGCGCCATACACGAACACACGGTCAAATGGCACATGCTCGACACCTCGCTCGAAAATCTGTTGACATTTAAAACAATAGAAGAATGTATTTAATAGTCAATTTCAATCAATAAAGTGTGTGTGTGTGTGTGTGTGTGTGTGTGTGTGTGTGTGTGTTTTACTATTACAGGTATCATTTTTATCTGAACAAATTTGAGTTCATACAAGGGCAAGTTAAAACGTTCGTAAAACACAATACCATAACTTGGTACGCCATCATATGTTTGAGTTTTTCTGAAAGCTTGTTCTTTCATACAACTGTACTATCAATAATAATAATACAAATTTCAAAAAGTCTATCGAATGCAGTCGATCCCGTGACCACTGACACCCCATGGGAGCGCTTCACCACTGCACTACATTCCACTCAATCTCCCACCCACTGTTAGTAAAGGCTGCACAGGGTATTGGTTATTCTTAGACGTAAACAAACCCCAAACATGCAACAAACAAATCACTAAACGAAAACAAAGGGAAAACAAACAAAAACAACAACAACCTGATAAACAATGTGCTAGGCTGATATTAACGAAACAGTCGTATTCTCGTAATCTATGTTTAAGATGAATAGTTTGATTAATACTCTTCTCACACACCTGTTGGTGAGAACACCATGCGTTATTTATGATAACACATACCTTGTTTACAGACGTACGTGTGTTATCAATTTCAAGACATAAGCCTGGCTGCTCCTGGGTGATGATCAGGTCACCAATACCATATATCCAGTGAAAAACAACACGATGGAAATCGATTACACTGTGACATATAGTTAACCTGACAATCATATGTCTGTGCCGCGTAGGTCAGCTACAAGTGCAAAGGATTGTAAATATGTTTTAGTCGAAAGAGATGTTAAAATTTGCTTACAACCTGGTTTTTGAGGATATGTAAGAAATGGAATAATACATTCTTGTCCGTTAGATACCATTTATCTCACAACTCGTTGTTTGAAAATGTATCAAACTCCCTTTCGCTCGTTAGATACACTTTAAAACAACTCGCTGTCAGATAAATGGTATTTAGCGGACACTCGTGTACTATTCTCTATGTACGTACCATATTAAGAAGAACCCGAGCTCTCTCATTACGTTCTTCCTTTTCGTTTATTTCTTTCATCTCTTTAAATGTTATTCCACCCATTTCAAACATGTATGGCGTTATTTCTTTTGGCTCGATTTCTTTCAAGATGGACACGTAGCGTTTTCTTAAACGTTCTATGTTTAACACTTCTCGACGTCTAGTGCGTGCTGAAAAATATGAAATAGAAAAATAAACAAGTATACATGCAGATAAACGTGTGTTAAAGGCATCATGTTCGGGAGTGTCCAGGCATGTTCGGGAGTGTTCAGGCATGTTTGGGAGTGTTCTGGCATGTTCGAGGTTGTTCAGACATGTTTGGGCATGTTCGGGAGTGTTCTGGCATGTTTGGGAGTGTTCAGGCATGTTCGGGAGTGTTCAGGAGTGCTTTTTTAACGCATATATGATACTCCTATGCATGTCCAGTACTTTAACGCATAACGCTTTCAATTTAGGGTTATTTATGTTTATTTTAAGTCAATTTCGTTGCAAACTACGTTACAGTTATTTAATATGTGTGAATACTTTTTTCCACATTTTCAAAAGTTAATTCACAGACATCTGGCCTGTTGCTTATAAAAAAAATGGAGTTTAGACTCGAGACTAATAGAGTCCGAGACGTGAACGCCATGGCAACGCCATGGCAACGCCATACAACATGTATGTGTGTGACGTCATTAGAGATTGAGTCTGGACTCTAAAAGCTTTATAAGCACGGGTCCTGGTTAAAAAGATCTCACACTCCCAGGGAAGAGTATTGAATGGTGTACAAAATAAAAAACCGTGACAATTTGATCGTAATGTTGACATGAAAGTTTGATGAAAAAAGAGCTTGAAAGGTAGACACTTGTCTACGTACAATTACCGTGTTTTAGACACAGATGTACATTGAAATATCCAGCGTGGTTCGTACGACATTAACACTATCTGGAATATGTGGGGAGAGCAACGCTAGTGGGTGGGCCATATTTCACCTTTATGCATGTAGGCGATAGGACATAGCTCGAGTGCCCTCTAACGCTCGTCTGTTTATATGGTATAAGATTAGTCTGGAGGGACGTAGTAAGTGGGGTTCTTACTACGTCCGGATCTTGTTACGCACCCTATATATAGATAGATAGATATCTATCTATCTATCTATCTATCTATCTATCTATCTATATATATCTATCTATAGCCTGTATTCAAAACTTGTGGCACCATGTTTCAACCGTTTCTCAACCGAAATAGTGCAACAAATGAACACACAAACCAAAATTGTTTAACTTACCGTACTCACAAAATCCCGATTGAAGTACTTGCATCATTATTAACAAAATAAATCTACAACGACAACCTTAAAAAATATCCCCGCCATTTTAAATTTGCTACGTAGAGAGAAGCAACTCGCCGTGCACGTTAAGAAAAGTATTGACCTAACGTGCCCCGTGCCCTAGGTAGGCCTATACTATCTAAATAGACCAACGGTAGAGGACATTCCATTTTCTGCTTTGCTTTGATATCAGATCTACATTCCAATTAACAGTTACATGTGTTATTTATTTTAGTTATATTCTATTCCCTGCATTTAAACTTAAAGGACTCATATTTTGCTATTTTCACGTGTATTTGTGGGGGAAAAAAACAGAACAAAAACAAAAAAATAATAATAATAATAAAAAACACCTACAAATTAATCAAATCCACACAGATTTTCATGATTATTAACTTAAAGGCATACTGTCAGAGATTTAAAAATCTTATTTCTCTAAAAATGGATACTGAATGAAAATTACATTAATATTTGGAAACCAAATCTAGCTATCGCATCACCTTAACTGAACCACGATGGAGTGAAAGGTATGTCAATACTTGGCAATATTAGTTTTTGAATTATAGACCATTGCCATAGTTCAATTATTTTTACGAAATACCATTAATAAGTGGAGTATGGTGGCTACGTAGATGGTTGAATAAAGTACATTTAGGGACAAATCAAATTTATATATTTTCAGGTAATACTTTGTTAGGCTATTTAATAGGTCAGTGGTATGTGACAATATGCCTTTAAATCATAAAATGTGTACTGCGTTGCCACTCAGTGTAAATACTGGTTGTCACAAGAAGCCTTGGTATACATACGTTCTATGTATATTAAAAGTACATAGACAATATTCATCGCATAATATCCATCCGAAGCCTATCAGAAAATAACTTTTAAAATTAAAATGAAATTAAAATGATTGCATGCATACACTTCTCATATAGTATCTACTGTTACGCTATCCCCTAACTTCATTTCAACACTATACAACAATAATCGGTATGAGAGCAAAGTACATGATATAATATATACTGATAAATAAATATTCACAATTTTACTCACCCATTATATGCCGTGTATCCATTGCGACAAACCTTCCACGTGTTCACAGCGAGAGCATCGTTATATAATTTCCTTCCTTTGTTCACAGCGAGCGAAAATTTAAAGTATTACCCCAGCGGTCACTCATAGCAGGGAAAATATTTTCCATATTTTCTCAGTGAGAAATATTCTGCATTGGTCTAACGAACAATACTATTGGACAATTTGACGCTTACAAACCGATGACGTTGTCGGTACTAAATATGACGTCATCACGATTTGGTAAACACACAAAATGACGTCATGTACTTTAAAGAATTTGGGTTTATGGCTCTCTCTTTTTGGTGTTAAATTTATAACAAAATGTCATTTTAATGCAGTTCATTATAGATTCTGTAGCAGAATAAAAAGAACTTTTGTTTTTGAAAAGTATCTATGAACGTGATTAAATTACAGGATAGTGCGTAAAGTGTTTTACATCGTTTCTATACAGGTTTGCCTTCGTGCATGTGCGTCAAAAATAAAGGCTTTTAGAGAAAAAATAGCTGAGGTAATAAATAGAATAACAAACTCGGTACCAGTTATTATCAAATTTATGTCCCTCGTGAAATAATTTTCATTTGTCACTCGCTAAAACTAGTGACAACTGAAAACTATTTCACTCGGGACATAAATTTTATAACTGGTAACTCGTTTATTATCCTCTATGTAAAACGGTCTGCAGTCTATTTTGAATTATCATTTAATTTAATGTGCAGCAACCTTTAATGACAAACGTCTGGTTAAATAGCCCCACGTGATGTGTAATTATAAAGTTAGGGATTCCCTACTTTTGTAACTATTTTTAAAGCTTAGTGCTAGGCTCAGTCTTCAAAACAGATTACAATACAATGGGAATGGGAACTCGTTTAACGTGCCCATATCCACAAAGGTTCAGGCACGCCCACCTCGGACTTAGCCTCTGACTTCGCCAGTGACTAATTCCGAAGCAGGAGGGGGGGGGGGGGGGGGGATTGAGTTTGAAGTGGGCAGAATTTGGAAGAAAGCCATGTACTGAAGTCCAGCGAGTAGACACCAAGTGGTAGCCATGCTGTCATTGGCTGAAGTTCAATTCCTTGGTAAAACCTGTCAAAAACCTAAGTCTACAGAGAATAACTGCATCCAAAACATGTCTGGACTCTAAAGTTAAGCCAAAAAGTGGTTAAGACTGCTCGGCTGAAAAGGTTTTAAGGTGATTTTGAGCAATTGATCGGGCGCCAAAGTAAAATGCGTCGGACTATTTATAAAAAAATAAACATAAGAATTTTGAACTCGGTCGCAAAATATTTAAAGTCCAACTAGCTCAAAAAAGGAGGTTGTTACCTGTCCTAGCAAAGATTGGCGCCTATGGTGTTCCGATGAAGTCGCTGGTGTCTAGCTGCGGGAGGTACTGCCGGTAGGCGGAGGCTGCTAAACTCTTGGTGATGGAACGGTAATCTTTCCCCATGATGGTTTTCAGGACGCGATGTAGTGTCGGGTTGTCCATCTCCGGGAGTAGCAGCCCTTGGTGGTATCTTCCGGTCCGGCGGATGGTAACGCAAACTGCGTTTTGTCCCTCCTGCAGCCTGACTCGATGGACCGCGAAGTCCCCTTCATCACGGCTGGCTGGCAACGGTTGGTATGCCTGATGTTTGGGGGTGCTGATGAGCTGTCGTACGTCCTCAAGGTTGTTCTTGACCAGTTGGTGGTAACGCTGTTGGAGTCGTCCGGCCTGCAGTGACCACTGCTCCACTGGTTCTAAGTTGGGTTTCGGCGGTTGTGACGGGCGAGATGGCTTGACCGGAGTGTCACTCGGGAGGAGTGGTCGCCTTTCTCTTGACAACTGCCGTCTTCCGGGCCTGCGTCTCAACGGGTGTCGCCTGTATAATCGGCGACACAGCCGGAAACGCTGAAGTAGGGGCCGGTGCAGGTGGTCGGTTGTACGGCGAGTCACAGATGGCTGTGTCAAACGCGTTCAACACCTCCTGTTCCGTCGTTGAAGAAGCCGCAACAGTTGAGGCCGAAGCCACTTCCATCTTCGTCTTCTTGCTCGGGTGAGCGGCGTTGGGCGGTCTAACAGAAGGAGCCGCTGCCGGTGGTTTAGCCGCCGGGTTTGCCCCCCCCCCCCCCCCCCTGCGCCGCTGGCGCACGTCTCCTCTTCCTCCACCTTCCCTTCTTCGTAATCCTATCTCCGTACACCAAGGTCACGGTTGCCCCAATCGGAACACCTCGTCACATTCCGCTACGCTAGATGTAGGCTCGGACACAAGTTGTAGGAATACAGCAAATTTTCATGTATTTGGTGACGCGGTTAGGGCGAAGTTCGTAACATAATGTAGTTCGATCAAATATGGCGGCTCCCTGTGAGACGTTCAACGATGATTTGAACTTTTCTAAACTAAAATTAAGTATTAATTTTAATCCTATGCAGGGTTCACATGCATCCTGGAAAGTGCTTACGGAGTCCTGCGATCTCGTTACCCGCATACTAAGGACCATAACATCCCCGCTCATAAATGTGGTATATGGATGGCACATTCAAATCGGTCATTCCCAGCACAGTCGAATGCAGCATAATGCAGAATTAAAGAGAATTAAAAAAACAGAACAATATTTTTTTATATCTAGATATTCTTTATTTTGTTTTTGTTGAAGATAAACGGGCAAAGCTCTCCCTGTCTCTTTCAACAAAAACAAACTTGTTCACATAGCGCCTGGGGCACATGGCATATGGTGTATGTAGTTGTCTATTCACTGAAGCACAGAATGAGCAATTATATTCCATGGCCATGTTTTGATCATGTGACTGAAAAAAGTTCCGTCCAAAATGGTGACGCATTGTGTCCGAGTTTATATTTCGTAGAAATGTACGAGGAGTTCCGATTGACGGTTGCCCGTGACCCGGTGTACGAGACGCGATATTCAATTAGCGCCCCATAAGTCGCAATTAATCCCCCCAGGTGTGTGTGTGTGGGGGGGGGGGGGGGGGGGTAATTGCACAGCGCACTCTACCACGACCGGTTGGTTCGGCTGCATAATGAAACTGCGGATTACAATACATATTATGTCACGTCATGTCATGTCATAGGGTTTTACGTGCACATTCAGAACAAGCTGTTGTAGCGCACGCCTGTCGTGGTCACAAGAGCCGGCCTTGGCCGGCTCCTCATTATGTCACGTACACCAAGTCTATTTATATAACTGGGAATTTCTTAATGCGTACCTATTTTAGGAATCGATTGCGCGCTGTCATTTTATCGCATACAAACTGGTTGTGGTTTAGGCCTTTCGTCAGCCCGTGTACTCTGGCAGTAAGAAAGCTGTAGTCCGTTTTAGCTTAGTAACTTGTTTAACGTGTCCATATACCACTAGGGTTTCGAACACGCCTATCCCGAGTCCGGCCTCCGATAGGATCGGGAGTCTGACTCGTGACAGGGATAACCTAACAAATAGGGGAAATTTTGAAAATTAACGCCAAAAGTATAAAAAGGGGAAAATTGGGGTTAAAAAGGTTTGGCTGCGCCCTTAAAGAAAAATATCAACATTCCTATCCTATATAAATTATTAATATAATATATTTTCGGCGCAAATTTAGATGGGCTGGTCTAATATTAATAATAATTCCGTCCCATCTTCAAACCAAAATGTGTGGGGGGTTTTGTGGGTTTTAAAAAATAATTTCTGTTTTGTTTGACGTTAGCTCGTGCCACCTCCAGCCCTTAGCATGTTGACATTGACCCCTACATACAAATATCAAGAAGGGGAGGGCCGGAGGTGACTCGAGCTAGGTTGACGTAAGAAGAAAAGTGAAATTGTTTTTTTTTTAAACCAAAAAAAAACCCCCAATATCTCACATTTTCAGTGCATTCAAGGTATGTGATATTTTTAAGATTACATACTTTAAGAATTTGATAACTTTGCAAATTAGATGTAAATTAATCGAGGTCACGGCACTAGGTTTATTGACATTTAAGTAAACGTACTTGTGTGACACTCCATAATTGACGTATGCATTCATAGTCATCGAATAAAAAAATTTCAATGGCAATTTGACACTGAAAGCTGTCCAGCGTTCAGAAAAAAGAAAAAACAACAACAACGTTAAGCCCTAGTTTGTTTTGATGTAAGGACATCCAAAATGACGTCATTCGAGTTTGACGTCATTTCCATTCAAAAATACACCGCGCCACATATTCTTACGTCATTTGAGTATCTAGTAGTGGCGGACTGGAATTAAAGTTGCGTGTACAGTTTACAAAAACACGTTGTATTAAGCTTGAGATTATATGATAAACAGATTATTACCCTCGTGTGTTTCGGTATCGTCAATAGCATATATTAGGAATAAAAATAATGTATTATGCTCTCCAGAGGCTCGCATAATACAATTTTTATTCCTAATATATGCTATTGACGATACCGAAAAACATTCTGATAATAACCTCTGGACACCTTTCAGTGTTAAAATTGCTACTAAAATGTTTTTATTTGATGACTATGAAAGAAAGAAATGTTTTATTTAATGACGCCACTCAACACATTTTATTTACGGTTATATGGCATCAGACATGGTTAAGGACCACACAGATTTTGAGAGGAAACCCGCTGTCGCCACTACATGGGCTACTCTTTCCGATTAGCAGCAAGGGATCTTTTATTTGCGCTTCCCACAAGCAGGATAGCACAAACCATGGCCTTTGTTCAACCAGTTATGGATCGCTGGTCGGTGCAAGTGGTTTACACCTACCCATAGAGCCTTGCGGAGCACTCACTCAGGGTTTGGAGTCGGTATCTGGATTAAAAATCCCATGCCTCGACTGGGATCTGAACCCATTACCTACCGTTGGCTTAACCACGACGCCACCGAGGCCGGTTTGATGACTATGAATGCATACGTCAATTATGGAGTGTCAGTCAAGTACATGTGAGTAAATGTCCATAAACCTAGTGCCGTGACCTCGATTAATTTACATCTAATTTGAAAAGTTATCAAAGTGTGATCTGAAAAATAGCTCATACTTTGATTGCACTGAAAATGTACATGATATTGTATTAATTAATTGATTAGTTAGTTTTAATATTACTAATTAATACATTTTTATTATTTATTTATTAATTGATGGTTATTATTATTAATCAGATTAGTTTATTAATTAATTAATTATTATTATTATTATTATTATTATTATTATTATTATTATTATTAAATGTGATATTTCATTAAATATCGTCCATTGTGGAAGAAACTCGTGAACCAGAGACGAATAATTGTAAAAATAATCCTATTCCGCCAATAGTTTTCAATAACATTTTAAATTTGCTCAAAATCATCTGCAGAAAAAAAAAATCGAGATTTTGTTCGTAACTTAAAATTGGATTAATGCAGGATTACTATTTGGACAAACTGTCTATTTATATTTCACCACGAAATAATTAATTCCGTGATTTTATCGATTCCGCTTAAAAACTGAGCGGAATTTGCACGCTTGTTTTGTCCTGACATTAGACTTGTAAACATCGGGCTTCTATTCAAGAAGAAGGAAATGTTTTATTTAACGACGCACTCAACACATTTTATTTATGGTTATATGGCGTCGGACATATGGTTTAAGGACCACACAGATATTGAGGGAGGAAACCCGCTGTCGCCACTTCATGAGCTACTCTTTTCGATTAGCAGCAAGATATCTTTTATATGCACCATCCCATAGACAGGATAGCATATACCACGGTCTTCGATGTACCAGTCGTGGTGCACTGGCTTCTATTCAAGGCAGGGATCTATTGTTTTAGCAACGCTCTGAGACAAACCCTAATCGAGGTAGGCTTCTATTCAAGGCAGGGATCTATTATTTTTATCAACACTGAGACAAACCCCTAATCGAGTTAAGGTTCTATTCAAGGCAGAGGTCTATTGTTTTTAGCAACTCTCTGAGACAGACCTCTAATCGAGGAAGGCTTCTGTTCAAGGCAGGGGTCTATTGTTTTTAGCAACGCTCTGAGACAGAACCCTAATCGAGGTAGGCGTCTATTAAAGGTAGGGGGTCTATTGTTTTTAGCAACGCTCTGAGACGGACCTCAAATCGAGGTAGGCCTATATTCAAGGCAGGGGTCTATTGTTTTTAGCAACGCTCTGAGACAGACCTCTAATCGAGGTAGGCCTCTATTCAAGGCAGGGGTCTATTGTTTTTAGCAACGCCCTGAGACAGATCCCTAATCGAGGTAAGCATCTATTCAAGGCAGGTCTCTAAGGATTTATGGTATGTTTGGTTAAGTCATACTGTGGGTATATATACGAATCTCTTCTGAACTCTGTTCACTATAAAAAAAAAAAAATATTGGATTCAATAATACTGTAATTCTGTACTGTATAGAACCATTATTAAAAATATTACATAACAACTGAAATACATTTTGAAATTCTAGATAGGGCCTGTATTTTTATACCCACTCCCAGCATTATTATCTGCATTTTATCAAGTTGACAACGGCTACATGGGGCCTCTCTTAACGCATTTTTAAAACGGCATCCCTACGATTGCTTAGTGTCTGGGAGACAACTGCAGTGGGTGTAAATATTTCAGAAGACAGGTATATGTTTGAAGAGAAATTCCTGATTTTGCAGGCATTGCAGAATTATATTCAGCATCTTGAATGTGCTTTTAAAAATCACGAGGGTCATACCAGTAACAACAGCATGATAGAGCACCAACCTGGTGATGGATTGGGATCATACCAGTCACACCAGCATGGCAGAGCACCAACGTGGTTATGGATTGGGATTATACCAGTCACACCAGCATGATAGAGCACCAACCTGGTTATGGATTGGGATCATACCAGTCACACCAGCATGATAGAGCACCAACCTGGTTATGGATTGGGATCATACCAGTCACACCAGCATGATAGAGCACCAACCTGGTTATGGATTGCGATCATACCAGTCACGCCAGCATGACCGAGCACCAACCTGGTTATGGATTGGGATCATACCAGTCACACCAGCATGACCGAGCACCAACGTGGTGATGGATTGGAATCATACCAGTCACACCAGCATGACAGAGCACCAACGTGGTGATGGATTGGGATCATACCAGTCACACCAGCATGACAGAGCACCAACGTGGTGATGGATTGGGATCATACCAGTCACACCAGCATGACAGAGCACCAACGTGGTGATGGATTGGGATCATACCAGTCACACCAGCATGACAGAGCACCAACGTGGTGATGGATTGGGATCATACCAGTCACACCAGCATGACAGAGCACCAACGTGGTGATGGATTGGGATCATACCAGTCACACCAGCATGACAGAGCACCAACGTGGTGATGGATTGGGATCATACCAGTCACACCAGCATGACAGAGCACGAACGTGGTGATGGATTGGGATCATACCAGTCACACCAGCATGACAGAGCACCAACCTTGTGATGGATTGGGATCATACCAGTCACACCAGCATGACAGAGTACCGACCTGGTAATGGATTGGGATCATACCAGTCACACCAGCATGACAGAGTACCGACCTGGTAATGGATTGGGATCATACCAGTCACACCAGCATGACAGAGCACCGACCTGGTAATGGATTGGGATCATACCAGTCAAACCAGCATGACAGAGCACCGACCTGGTAATGGATTGGGATCATACCAGTCAAACCAGCATGACAGAGCACCGACCTGGTTATGGATTGGGATCATACCAGTCAAACCAGCATGACAGAGCACCGACCTGGTTATGGATTGGGATCATACCAGTCAAACCAGCATGACAGAGCACCGACCTGGTAATGGATTGGGATCATACCAGTCACACCAGCATGACAGAGCACGAACGTGGTGATGGATTGGGATCATACCAGTCACACTAGCATGACAGAGCACCAACCTTGTGATGGATTGGGATCATACCAGTCACACCAGCATGACAGAGTACCAACCTGGTAATGGATTGGGATCATACCAGTCACACCAGCATGACAGAGTACCGACCTGGTAATGGATTGGGATCATACCAGTCACACCAGCATGACAGAGCACCGACCTGGTAATGGATTGGGATCATACCAGTCAAACCAGCATGACAGAGCACCGACCTGGTTATGGATTGGGATCATACCAGTCAAACCAGCATGACAGAGCACCGACATGACAGAGCACCGACCTGGTTATGGATTGGGATTATACCAGTCACACCAGCATGACAGAGCACCAACCTGGTAATGGATTGGGATTATACCAGTCACACCAGCATGACAGAGCACCAACCTGGTTATGGATTGGGATTATACCAGTCACACCAGCATGACAGAGCACCAACCTGGTTATGGATTGGGATTGTACCAGTCACACCAGTATGACAGAGCACCAACGTGGTGATGGATTGGGATTAAACCAGTCACACCAGCATGATAGAGCACCAACCTGGTCAGGACCTAGCTAAATTGGTAGAGCACTGACTGAAGCGCTTTGGTCATGGGATCTATTCCTCTCAGTGGGCCCATTCTCAAAAACCAATTCCCCACCACCAGTGCCACATCACTGGTATATCAACAGTCATGGTATATGCTGTCCTGTCTGTGGAATAGTGCATATAAAAGATCCCTTATCAAATGCTCAACATCCAATAGCCGATGATGAAGAAATTAATATGTCCTAGTTGGGTTGTTTAACGAACTTTGGAGAACACAAAGCAATAATGTATGTTAAATATATTTAATTTCTTTGATGTACTAAATTACACTATAATAATGCTAGGAGGTTTCATTGCTGTGTGTATGAAGTCCAGTCACATATTTTAAAATTACAGTTGCACCACTGTCAAGCACAGAACTAATCTGTGATTCTAAACTTTCATCAACGGGCAATTCTTCGTCCAACTCATTCACGAAAAGACGTAGTTTCTGAAATAAAAATGGCAAATATTAGAATCTTTTCTCTGATATGGATGTACAGTTACTCAATCGTCTAGCACACTGGAATGGAACTACTATCAAAGGCATCCAACTTGATCACAGAAAGACCCAAGTTTATAAATAAAAATTACAAATATTATATGACCATACCTAGCGTAGGTAAGGTGGGGAGAAAAATGTGCACCCACACACACACATTTTCCTCATTATTATATTTTCATTAGTTTCTGCGCCACTATACTAAACTAATAATTTGTGATTCTGTATTAAGGTGTCTCTACTAGTTGGAGATCCATAACTTGAGAACTAAGAACTTCAAGCTCCAAGAGCAGTCAATGTTCTTTGCTGTGGGTTTGTACTGCTTTATTATTTACATCCAGACCCATGGTTCCACAATTTGCACATAAATATAGAATGTTTTTTGTGGGGGGGGGGGGGGGTTTAAAAACAATTTGCTATTTTTATTTCAACGGGATTATAAATTGAATAGTAACTGGTAACTTGTTTATTATCCTCTATTTTTTTCAGTTAAATTAGAAGTTTGGTAGAACTCAGACAAACCTTATGTTAAATTTAAAAGTTATCCCAGCCAGAAACTACCGGATGTGATGTCGTACTTATCTTCAAACTAGCGGATGTGATGTCGTACTTATCTTCAAACTAGCGGATGTGATGTCGTACTTATCTTCAAACTAGCGGATGTGATGTCGTACTTATCTTCAAATGCTTTATAAATAATGTAGTTTGATTGTTATACCATGAACAGGGCAACCCTCAATTCAGAGATCATTTATTCACACTAAAACTTGCACTTAAGAGTTAATTTCTATGATTTTATTACTATGTTGGTTTTATTTAAATACAATGCTAAAAGTAATACGAATCACACACACTAACCTTGTCTGTAACTGTGTTGTTAGCATTAGGAATCCCATGTGTGCTTGTCATATAATCTATAATTCGTCCAATGCTCCATTTCTGAAGAGAAAAACAAAACACATATTGCATTTAAAAAAAAAAAAAAAAAAAAAAAAATCAACATCTGGCAAGCAGTAATGTTGAGAACATTTCTCACAATACAAATGTGTGTCAAAAGTAACTCCAAAGAAAGGAATGGAATATTAGCTTAACACCAACTTAGTGTATTTGGTGTCTAACATTTGGCTAAATTGTCAAGGCAGAGAGAGGAAACATGCTGCTGTCATTTAAACCATTCCCATAATTAAAACTCAGCAAAGAATCTTTGGAATGCATTTTTTCAAAGACAGACAGACAGACAGCCCAGTCATAGAGTGATCACTTGATGCACGGTCAGTTTTGGATTCATCCCTGTCACTGGATACCATTGGGCTATTTCTCGTTCCAGCCAAAGCACCATGACTGGTATATCAAAGATCGTGGTATGTGCTATCCTGCAGGGCTTCTAGGATTTTTATAAAATCCACTAGCCATGGGATCAGTGATTTTGAAATTTCCTAGCCATGATTAAAAATTCACTAGCCCTACTTTAAGTTAATGCAATTTTATTAATAGTAATAATCAGATGTCACCTAAAGAGGGATATAGAACTTAAAGAAACACTAAGTTAGGGGTGGGGTGGGGTGAGGGTGGGGGCAGGATATTCATATTTACAAAATAGACTTAAATGTAGCATTTGATTACTTTTTTCCACTAGCCGTCGGGCATGGCAATAGTAGTTATTTACTAGCCTAACATTGAATATCACTAGCCCTGGGAGTGGGGCTACCATAATCTAGAAGCCCTGTATCCTGTCTGTGGGATGGTGCATATCAAAGATCCCTAGCTACTAATGGTACAATGTAGAGGGCTCTTCTTAGCAATACGGTAATAACTTAAATGACTCACCATAATCTTAGTTAGGAGAGCAATTAATCACTACAGTACCATAAATGTTTTTTCAAGACAAGGTCTGCAAAATAAAAATACAATTTGGCAATTGTTTTTAAAACACACAACTGGTGAATTTGACAAGTGGTAGAGCTAGCACTGAGAAAAAAAGGAAAGATTAACTAATCATTGCCTATTGGATGTCAAAATTTTTATAATTCTGACACATACTGTAAATCTTCAGAGGAAACCTGCTACATTTTTGCATTGGCAGACATACCATGACCTTTGATAGATCAGTTGTGGGGGGACTGGTTGAGGTGGTTAAAGACCCAGTAGGTCCACCCACGGATGAGTAACGATCCTACAACCCAAACATTTTATCTTTGGCAATCACATTACCACCTGAGCTACCTCCCACCCGAAACACCAATGATAGTTCTACCAATGTAAGGGCAGATCTAGGATTTCTGAGGGGGTACATGCAGATGATCTGAGAAATCTAAAACAGGACCTCTTGAAGTCCTTAGAGGAGGAACCTAGCCCACTGGTAAAGCGCTCTCTTGATGCATGGTCGGTTTGGGATCGATCCCGGTCGGTGGGTTCATTGGGCTATTTCTTGTCCCAGGCAGCGCACCACGACTTGTTTATCAAAGGCCATGATATATGCTATCCTGTCTGTGGGATGGTGCATATAAAAGAACCCTTGCTATTAATGTAAAAATGTAGCGGGTTTCCTGTCTAAGACTATTAGTCAAACTTACCAAATGTTTGACATACAATAGCCGATGATTAATAAATCAATGTGCTCCAGTGGGGTCTTTTGAAGCCCTGAGATTGGCCAGATCAGTGGAGTCTGAATCATCCTGTTTGTTACGCCAGATATGGAAATTCTAAGGCAAATGGAAAGTGGATGAACTAGTCTGCGGTAAATTAAGAATCATGTAACAAACCTCAGAACAGAACATAGCGGTAGACGATGAACTAGTCTGCGGTAGCTCCAGAACAGAACATTGCAGCGGTAGACGATGAACTAGTCTGCGGTAGCTGTATTAAGAATCATGTAACAAACCTCAGAACAGAACATTGCAGCGGTAGACGATGAACTAGTCTGCGGTATCATGTAACAAACCTCAGAACAGAACATTGCAGCGGTAGATGAACTAGTCTGCGGTAGCTGTATTAAGAATCATGTAACAAACCTCAGAACAGAACATTGCAGTGGTAGTCGATGAACTAGTCTGCGGTAGCTGTATTAAGAATCATGTAACAAACCTCAGAACAGAACATTGCAGCGGTAGACGATGAACTAGTCTGCGGTAGCTGTATTAAGAATCATGTAACAAACCTCAAACCTCAGAACAGAACATTGCAGCGGTAGACGATGAACTACCGTATATCTTCGCCTATAAGAATCGAATTTTTTCTCAGCTGTATTAAGAATCATGTAACAAACCTCAGAACAGAACATTGCAGCGGTAGACGATGAACTAGTCTGCGGTAGCTGTATTAAGAATCATGTAACAAACCTCAGAACAGAACATTGCAGCGGTAGACGATGAACTAGTCTGCGGTAGCTGTATTAAGAATCCAAAAATTATTTTATACTTGGGGGGTCGACTTATAAGAGGGTAAAAAAATTTCACCAAAAAATATTACTGTTTTGAGGATTATTTTACAAGTTTTATTGTTGAAGTATGCCATGTATTTATACTCAAATATGTTAATTTGACACATTTATTTTTTATAACCTATTTTTTTTGGCATTAGAACGGTTTTGGTTATGCGAAAAGGCGTGCGATCTCACTCGCATGCCAAGACAACAGTCCACTTAGTTAATTAACAGTCATCACTAATAGTAAAAATGTAAACAATACTAACTACCTGTTGCCTGAGTTTATTTTGAAATCTGGTCACTGGCATTAATGGTTGTTCAAACAATGTTTTGTCGGTGATTAACTTCATGAATATTACTGAGCCTTCCCTTAAAATAGACTGATCTCTGCAGTTCACTAGAGCAATAGGGACACACATCATTTGGTACAAAAACCAGTGTACTTTCCAGAGTTATCCTCCTTACATGTATTAATATGGCGGCAAAACGTGATACTTTCAGTTTTATCGTAGTGATCTGTTGTCAGTGTTTATAAATAAAGTTGTTGTCTATGCACAAAACCATCTGTACAGTACCATCCAGTAACAGTCAAACAGCTTTCACTCTCTACTAAGGGAATATTTCGTTTTGATGCTATGTAATAATGATAGTTTGATTGGAATAGTCTGATTATATTGCGATGTACAAAACGTGAAAACCGAAGTTTGTAAAATAATTTTCTTTTGTTCAAATATTGTACATTATTGTTCTCATGTGCTGAAAATAAGAAATACTTCAATATTTATAAGTTGTTTTTCATGGGTCGACTTATAAACGGGTCAATAAAAAAAATACGTTTTCAGGGCTTGAAATTAGGGACTCAACTTATAGCCGAGATCGACTTACAGGCAAAGATATACGGTAGTCTGCAGTAGCTGTATTAAGAATCATGTAACAAACCTCAGAACAGAACATTGCAGCGGTAGACGATGAACTAGTCTGCGGTAGCTGTATTAAGAATCATGTAACAAACCTCAGAACAGAACATTGCAGCGGTAGACGATGAACTAGTCTGCGGTAGCTGTATTAAGAATCATGTAACAAACCTCAGAACAGAACATTGCAGCGGTAGTCGATGAACTAGTCTGCGGTAGCTGTATTAAGAATCATGTAACAAACCTCAGAACAGAACATTGCAGCGGTAGTCAATGAACTAGTCTGTGGTAGCTGTATTCAGAATCAAGTAACAAACCTTAGAGAAGAACATTGCAGCAGTAGTCAATGAACTAGTCTGTGGTAGCTGTACGTTGAGGTAAACTCGTTCTGAATCGGGAATGCCCTTGTCTCCAGTTGCGTGCATCTTCAGCTTCATGAGGGCCACTTTCCTGGCCGTGCTGCTCGACTTGCTGTTGACGATTCTCCGCGGCTTGTCGGGTGCACGCACTTCCTTAGCAGCTGGCAAAACAACACAGCAGTGAATAATCTGGGTATGCAGAGTTACAAAACTTTCATGAAAGCTTATGTCAAAAGAATAAAAGTTAATGTTTATTTCGTTTAACAATACAAGAGAACACTTTCATTCTCTGAAGACTGCACCGAGTGCAGTATGGAGAAAATATAAACAAAAATAATTTACAAAGTGTTTTCTGACACCCACTAGAACAGATTGATTTACCAATCATCGGCTATTGATGTCAAACACTTGGTAATTCGGACATATTGTCTTAAAGAGGAAACCTGTTATACTTTTCATTTAGTAACTTGGAATTTTTTCATATGCACCATCTTACAAACATGATACACTAGTCGTATATGGCTGGAAACATAAATAGCCTAAAGGGCAAAAAAAAGAAAAAAGCAAGGAAATATTTGTTTAACTACATCTCTGCACATATTAATCTACAGCTTTTTGGTGTCTGACTAATAGTTATTTTGTCATTCAGTTGAAAGAAAAAGGAAAAGATAAGAATGTGTGACAACACAGCTCATTTTAAACAATGGCTACTTTATCTCTAACATATTGCAACACCTGGTTCACAGAAAGAGAACAAGCCCATGGCTGCTATTAGGTATTTTACCTAATATCTGTTTTCATCACTGACTTAGTCTGTTGTGGTAATTTACCTAATATCTGTTTTTAATCAATGGATCAGTCTGTTGTGGTAATTTACCTAATATCTGTTTTTAATCAATGACTCAGTCTGTTGTGATATTTTACCTAATATCTGTTTGACATGCTCTGCTGTCTTTGCTCCGCGGACTGGAGCATCCAGTAACTTGCTACACTGATGGTCTTGTTGGTGTCTGTGTCTAAAAACAGAGAAGAAAACAGTTACCACACTCTGTCAGGGTAATTTCTGCCAGAGGGTAAAATGGGTATGGCACCATACTCAAACATTTTGGCAAATTTTATTATCTTAAGTTAACTTTTTAACCAAATTAATTATTCTTTATCATTACTGTATGATTTTCTTAACCCTAACCCTAAACTGAACCCATTTTCTTTCTTAGGGAGGCCTCCCATACCCCCTGTTGACTGTGGTTGCATTCAATTTCACAGCACCATACCCACAAATTTCTTTCTAGTAGCAAAACTGTCTGTGGTTAAAACATTTTTAAAAAACCTACTACTAAACAGGGAACATTTTGTTTTCAAAATGTTGATTGGTGATATTTCTAATCAACTGAAAATTAATAACCAACCACTGTTTAATACTCGCAAATCGATCCTGAACAAAATGTTCCCTGCTCATGAAAAATATTTGCCTGGATTACATTCTAACTGTGATAGTCCACAATCAAATGATACTCATTGGCTATTGGATGTCAAACATTTGGTAATTTTTACATATGGTCTTAGAGAGTGACAATCTTTGGTAATGTGGTCCAAACTAAGTACAAACATGTTGTCATGAATATGTCAATTGTTTTCAAGCTGTTAAGTTTGTTTTTGTTTAACAACACCACTAGAGCACATTGATTTATTAATCATTGGCTATTGGATGTCAAACAATTGGTAATTCTGACATTAGAGGGAAAACACATTTTTCCATTAGTAGCAAAAGTTCTTTTATATGCACCATCCCACAGACAGGATAGAACATACCACAGCCTTTGATATACCAGCCGTGGTGCATTGGCTGAAACAAGATCCTAGACCAACCGTGCATCATGTGAGCGCTTTACCACTGGGCTACGTCCCGTCAGAATGGATAGAGAGAAGGAAGAATATTTATCATGTTGATATTGTTAAAAAAACATGCAAAATATTATGTATAAGTTATGAGTTATGTATAACGAACATTAAATCGTTCCAGCCAGTATATCACGACTGGTACATCAAAGGCCGTGGTATGTGCTATCCTGTCTGTGGGATGTGCATATAAAACATACCTTACTACTAATAAAGGAAAAATGTAGCAGTCCTCTCATAAGACTATGTGTCAAAATACCAAATATTTTGACATCAAATAGCTGACGATGAATAAATTGATGTGATCTAGTGATGTCACTAAACAAAACAAACTTTATTTCTTTCAGTTGGTCATCAAAATGTTCGTTTTGTTTAACAACACCATTTATTTTTTATTAGTCATCGGCTACTGGATGTCAAACATTGGGTAATTCTGACATATAGTCTTAGAGGAAACCTGCTACCTTTTTCCTTTAGTAGCAAGGGATCTTTTATGTGCACCATTCCACGCACAGGATAGCATATACCACGGCCTTTGATATACTAGTCGTGGTGTACTGGCTGGATAGAGAAATAACTCAATGGGCTAGATTACCTCAAGCAGAAGCTCCTCTGGCAGTGTTCACAGGGCAGCGGAGTGAGCTCCCGATTACCACAGCCATTCAGGTCACAGGTGAAAGCCTTCGGGCCGTTATATTCAAGAGTTGTCTTCTCTTGTAGACACTATAGTAATATAGAAACGGTACTAACAGAGAATTGTTCTAATCTTTTGACTCTTTTAGCAGCTATTTAAACAAGTTTAAACAACTAGTAATATAGAAACTGTATCAGTAGATAATTGTTCTAATCTTTTAAATACTCTTTTAGCAGGTATTAAAAAACCAAAACTACATTTGTATTTGCCTAAATGATTTGTCATACCTGTATAGTCTTGGAATCTATATAGCAGCTCAAAATGCATTTCATGTGAAACAGAAAAGGTATGTACTTCTCAGAATCTAGAAAACGTACAGACTTCTCAGAATCTAGAAAACGTACAGACTTCTCAGAATCTACTCAGCAACTTAATAGAACCACACTACATACTTACTTGGTATTTCACATATTGATCCTTGTCACAGTTACATTGTATGTTCATAAAGGAGCTACCATCCCAAACCCCCACCCCTAAAGAAAAACTCTTTAAGAAGAAAGTTGATTGTACATGTAGTTTGCTATCCGAAATGAACATCATACATAAGAATAAAGAATGTTTTGTTTAAAAAATCAAAAATATATTTTCAGCAAAATAAATATGTGGCTCAGTGGTCATTCAGTAATCAACCTGGAACTTCATTAAACAAAATTAAACAGGTGATCTGCTTTATCTGAGATAAAGTAAAAAGTAAAGTTTGTTTTATTTAACGATGCCACTAGAGCACATTGATTTTTTATCTTATCATCGGCTATTGGACGTCAAACATTTGGTCATTCTGACACTGTTTTTCAGAGGAAACCCGCTGTCGCCACATAGGCTACTCTTTTATGACAGGCAGCAAGGGAACTTTTATTTGCGCTTCCCACAGGCAGGATAGCACAAACCATGGCCTTTGTTGAATCAGTTATGGATCACTGGTCGGTGCAAGTGGTTTACACCTACCTATTGAGCCTTGAGGAGCACTCACTCAGGGTTTGGAGTCTGTATCTGGATTAAAAATCCCATGCCTCGACTGGGATCCGAACCCAGTACCTACCAACCTGTAGACCGATGGCCTAACAACGATGCCACCGAGGCCGGTACTTTATCTGAGATGGTGCATATAAAAGACCCATTGCTACTAATGGAAAAAATGTAGCGGGTTTCCTCTCTAAGACTATATGTTAGAATTATCAAATGTTTGACCTCCAATAGCCGATGACTAAACAAACTTATATGTTCAGGGGATGGATGGGCAACTGTCATCCTTACCCCACCCTGCCATATACAGCCCTGCTACATTTGTACCACGAATAAATAAAAATCAAACTAATATACATACAAGTGAACAGCCATGATTGTCTTTGGTCCTGTGGTCCGAACTGTAAGTATAAACATTTAATCATTTCCCAACTGTCAAAGTATTTTAATCTTGTAGCTATTATAGGCATTGGGCATAGCCCGGTGGTAAAGCGCTCACTTGATGTGTGGTCAGTCTGGGATCGATCAGGCCCATTGGGTTATTTCTCTTTCCAGCCAGTGCACTACGACTGCTATATCAAGGGCTGTGGTATGTGCTGTCCTGTTTGTGGAATGGTGCATATAAAAGACCCCTTGCTACTAATGGGAAAATGTTGTGGGTTTTCTCTTTAAGACCGTATGTCAAAATTACAAAATGTGTGACATCCAATAGCTGATGAAATCTTAATAAATCAATGTGCTCTAGTGGTGTCATTCAACAAAAAAAACCCTGCATAGGCACTGATTCTCAACATATGAAATATTGTTTACATAACACTAAGAGTAAAACACCAATGTGTATTTAACAACTGTTCCGCCAGAGGGATTGTTTACATAACACTAAGAGTAAAACACCGATGTGTATTTAACAACTGTTCTCCCAGAGGGATTGTTTACATAACACTAAGAGTAAAACACCGATGTGTATTTAACAACTGTTCCGCCAGAGGGATTGTTTACATAACACTAAGAGTAAAACACCGATGTGTATTTAACAACTGTTCCGCCAGAGGGATTGTTTACATAACATTAAGAGTAAAACACCGATGTGTATTTAACAACTGTTCCGCCAGAGGGATTGTTTACATAACACTAAGAGTAAAACACCGATGTGTATTTAACAACTGTTCCGCCAGAGGGATTGTTTACATAACACTAAGAGTAAAACACCAATGTGTATTTAACAACTGTTCTCCCAGAGGGATTGTTTACATAACACAAAGAGTAAAACACCGATGTGTATTTAACAACTGTTCCGCCAGAGGGATTGTTTACATAACACTAAGAGTAAAACACCAATGTGTATTTAACAACTGTTCTCCCAGAGGGATTGTTTACATAACACAAAGAGTAAAACACCGATGTGTATTTAACAACTGTTCCGCCAGAGGGATTGTTTACATAACACAAAGAGTAAAACACCGATGTGTATTTAACAACTGTTCCGCCAGAGGGATCGTTTACATAACACTAAGAGTAAAACACCAATGTGTATTTAACAACTGTTCCGCCAGAGGGATTGTTTACATAACACTAAGAGTAAAACACCAATGTGTATTTAACAACTGTTCCGCCAGAGGGATTGTTTACATAACATTAAGAGTAAAACACCAATGTGTATTTAACAACTGTTCCGCCAGAGGGATTGTTTACATAACACTAAGAGTAAAACACCAATGTGTATTTTTAACAAGTTTTCTGCCAGAGGGAATGGAAGAGGCAATGGAAGGCAAAATTATGTACTGATACCCTAAAATCTTACATTTATGGATATATATATATATATGTATTATTATTATTTATTTTTTAATTGGATACGTGTAGATTATACTAAATAGAACTGCCAGGGCTTCTGGAATGTTTATCAAATCCACTACCCAGGGGATCAGTCATTTTGAATATTTGCTAGCCATGATTAAAAATTCACTAGCCCTACTTTACTTTAAGTTAATACAATTTTACTAATAGTAATAATGTTGCCTAAAGAGGGAGCGAGAGCTTAAAAACACTAAGATTGGGGGATGGGAGCAAGACATTCATATTTACAAAATATACTTAAATGCAGCATTTAACTACTCTTTTTTTCACTAGCCATCAGGCATGGCAATGGTAGTTATTTACTAGCCCAACATTGAATATCACTAGCCATGGGAGTGTGGCTACCATAATATAGAAGCCCTGACTGCTGTTTAATATTTGGCAGTCTATAAAATACATACATGTACAATATCCAATTTCAAAACATGTCAAGCCTTTAAACATCTACCCTACATAGTTGGACATACATGTATATACATGTACATGCAATAGAGCCACATACACGTATAATGCTGTTTTAGTTTTCATTATATGTACCCTAAAATTATTTTCTGCTTTAGCCTGATTAAGAATATCAAAAAATGTCCAATACAATAAGTAAAACTTGCAACTCAAATCAACAAACAGTTTATGCTTGAAATTAACTTTGTGGAATGGTAAGTACTATCAGTTTCACAATTTATTCTGAAAACAAACCCCTTACGGAAATAACTTATACAAACTTATAAGAGAAGTATACTTAACTTATACACCTATTATATGTGACGTATAAGTTACCTATATATTGGTATAAGTGAAGTATCAGTGTGTGACTATAGAACCTTTCTTTACCAGATACCTTTTAAATTTTGACTTTTTGCTTGATCCCCTGTGTCTGATTTAGAGGGATTTCACTGTATCTGTAAATTACAAGGATTTGTAATCAGTATCTTCAAAAAACCTACCAAAATACATTGCCACACCCATCACACTGGAATGGAAGAAAATCTGGAAAAAGACAAAAAAGAAATCAAGACATTTGTACATGTATTAGCCACAGTTCCATATGATATATATTTCAATTAAATTTATTTTTGTAGTAAAAATGTAACTTTCAAGTTTACCCATGACATAAAAAATGTATGCATTAGAGACTAGTACAAACTACTAGAAGAAACTTGACACTGTATGTCAGGGCTCGAAACAGCGACCTGCGAAAAGCAGTCCATTTTTAGACCTAGCAGGTGAAATTGAAATTCAACTTCTGAAAATTGCAGTTAATTTTTCAAAAGACAGATTTGTTTTAATTCATGATTCTGTTATAATTTAATATCATAATGTTCACAAATACATCTCAGACGTCTTAATTTATCACGTGTGTAATATCTCTAACCCTCTTCTCAACCAATGTCTGATTTCCTGTAGGCCAATTTTAAAATAATTTTTTTAGCAGGACATATTTCTTTTGACCCGAGTTCCGGAATCCGTAGATTATTAAACAAAATAAAAATAACACCAGGCCATATATCACTTCCTATTTCGAGCCCTGTACTTAATTCATTACTAACTTAAACCTGTAACCCCTGGATTACTATTTTTGTTCATCAAAACATTCATCAATCTGATTCTTAAATTTCGTTTGCCAGTTGTTGAATTGATCTAAATATGTATTTTCAAACTATATATTGGCATTTCAGTCAAAAGATTTTGTTTTTAATCTTGTGCTTTATGACAATAAGTATATACTAAAATGTACTTATTATTCAGTTTACATACTATGACATTGTTTTAGAGGGTCTATTTTGAATCTAATAGTGGAATGTTGTTGATGTGTACAGATCCGTAGCCAGGATTTTGAGGTGTGTGTGTGTGTGTGTGTGTGTGTGTGTGTGTGTGTGTGTGTGTGTGTGTGTGTTAAGGCTCATGAGGGTGCTTTGCGCCAGAGTAGCTTAGGGGTTCCGGGATCATATTGAAAAAAAAAGTCACCAACTCCCCATTGGCAACTGGCCTGTGTGTAGGGTGGGGTGTAGCCCAGTGGTAAAACACTTGTCTTATGCATGGTCGGTCTAGGATCAATCCCCGTTGATGGGCCCATTGAGCTATCACGGTAATTAATGGCCCACGAAATCGCATGACATTACGATATATTCGACAATTCATTCCGAAACACTTTCACCATTTCATTTGTTATTTGGGTACTTCGACGGCCCGTTGTGGGCTTTTTCCTTTGCCAAAATTCCATAAGTTTTGGGGTTTTTTTTACGAAATTACCCAGTTGTTTACACGTTTCCACGCTGCACTGTTTTCCTAAATCCGGAAGTTCTGCCATAGTTCATTCGTTGGTTGGTGTGTACGTTTCTCCAGCATAAAATTGCAGCACCCAGTTATTCAAATCTGTTTTTCTGATAAATAGGGTCAAATATACATTCTGCCACAACGCTTTTTTGTAAATTATGAATATAATGTCCAACATTAACTATTATACATTTTTAGTAATATTATTAAAATCAGTTGACATTTCAACATGGAATTACACACATATATACTACGAATATCCACATATGTAATGCTAACATTGTGTAGTCAGTTATATTATTTATGTTACCATGGCAACCGCTCCAAATTTCAATATACCATTTTTTCATTAATAATTATGAAAATTTTAATTTAAAACTAATATTTGTCTTTTAATTTACGTCTATGCTGTGATTTATTAACCATACTACTCGATTTAAGAAAACAACAACAATTAAGTAGACAGCCACTTTTGTTTTTGAAAAATAGGGTCAAATGCACATACTACCGTCAACGCATTTTTGTAAATTGTGGACAATATGTCCAACATTACCTAGACACTAAAATATGCATACTTTCTCTATTACTTAATATATGTTAGTGTAATGACACACGATTTACCATGGTAACCAATCAAAAAAAGAGGACATTTTTCCCATATGAAAAATGTCAAATTAATTTATTTAAATAAAATAACTTTGTAATGACTAACAATAAGCTCCCAGCTGTTTACAAGAGAAGGGTGAAAATTGTGAATTTTGTTACCATGGTAACCAATGCAAAAACACAGAAAATTGTTTTATTTTTTTTAAATATAATTTTCAAGGACTGAGAAAAAACAATGTATAGTGACATAATTGTACTGTGCCTGTAGAAAAGATAGGTAAAAATTATTAATTCTGATACAATGGTAACCAGTTCAAAACTATCTGTTACCATGGTACCCAGTTCAAAACTATGTTACCATGGTAACCAATGTAAACTATTGGTCAGTCACCACGGTAAACTATGTAAAACTCAAACTGCATTTGCACGTGCGACACAAACAACTGAAATAGACAGTTTCACTGCTCCAGAACAAAATGTGAGGCTCACGACGTCTGGTCGACGTTATTTTCGTTTCATTATTTACTACTTTCTAGTTATTGATTTTATTTGCCATAGAACTAATATAATAATTAACTCGACCTTAAAGGGACACACCCTAGTTTTAACCTGTTAGAATTAGCACTAAGTTTAGTTAATCTACAAACCTGTAACACATTTGGATAAAGTTACAATTAATTGAAACAGGAGTCTCTGACTTTGAAATGGTGAAATACCCTCTGAAAATAGACTAAAACTCAACTCCATAAATATTACTTCTGAGACGCACGTGCGTTTTTAAAATTATGACACATGCATTTTGTGATATTAAGAACACCAGAATGACCAAAAACACTTGGAATGTACGGAAATGGATAATCTAAACAATAAAATCTAAGTAAACTATGATTTTAGTTATCAAAAATGGCTCTAATAGTAAAAACAAATATGCCTTAGTGTTTAACAACTAGGGTATGTCCCTTTAAGTGGGGTATAGGCCTAATGGCCCGATCACACTGGCCCGAATGCCATTCCGTTTGTTTTCCGAATAGGAATTTGGGTGTTCGGGGAGCGAACGGATCATATTCGGGAAGCATTCGGTGTGTTCTAGGAGCATACTGGCTGTTCGGCTCCGTACGGATGCATACGGAACGGCATTCGGTAGCTCCAAAAATTTGTTGTGCATGTTCAAAATAATTTTCTTCGACCATCCGAATGTGGCGTCCATGTGATTCGGGAAGTATTCGGGAAGCATTCTAGGAGCATACGGCATGTACGGAAAACGTTCGGGAAGCATGCGTCTAGTTCTTGGTGCATTCGGAATGAAAATTTGGAGGTGCTGGGTTCCGTATGCTTTCCGAACACCCCGAATGGACATAGAACATGACGAACCCTTTCCGAACGCTTTTTGAACCCTTGCGGAAAGCATGCGGAAAGAGTTCGGTCCAGTCTAGGTCGATTCGCCGTGTTCTGAAAGCATTCGGAAAGCATACGGAAAGCTTTCGGAAAGGAAACCTTTCGAAGTCAACATGCGGGAAGTATTCGGTCTATTCTGAAAGCATTCTGAAACCATACTGAAAACATTCGGAAAACAAACGGAAAGCATTCGGTGATACATTGGGGAAAACACATTCGGAGGGACATTCGGCCAGTTTAAAAAATCACACCACTTTCGTATACGGAAAACAAACGGAAGCTCATTCGGGCCAGTGTGATCGGGCCATAAGGCAGAACAAGCCTCGGAGGCCCCACGACCAAAAGTGTAGGGATATTCACCGATACACCTCGTAAAGTGTGGGTGTAACTGTTAATGTATGCATTATGTATGTATGTATGTATGTATGTGTGTGTATGTGGGTCATTCTACAGGAAGTGTCACTTTTATATCCCTGCACAATTTCTTTTTTTTATTTATATATAGAAAACTAAATTTGTTGTCTTTAACGACACGTTATTAATAATATCATCCTGTCATAGCATTTGTTTCTCTTTGATAATCAGCTTTGATAAAGATTTTATTCGAGATTAGTGTAAAATGTCATTGGTGTTACCTGTCCCTAGCATAACACTATACATAACATGCACTGGTAAAATATATAACAGAAGACATAGCTCTGAATACCTTTAATGTAATACGTACCGCTGGCTGACTTACTCACTAAAGAAGAAATCTTGTAAATAGTTTTCTTTAGATGTCATGAATGTGTTGTCAGAATATAAAAGTATGTTTATTCACTGTCATTGGTGTTAAAAGCGTGTTTATGTAATGGTTAATAATTTTAAGAAACTTTTTATGTTATTATAGAGATCGTATTTCTGCTACAACATGCACTTTTTCAGTTTTTTCAACTGTTTCTTTAGAGAGCAAGAATTAATTATGAACTTATTTGTCATTGGTGTTACCTGTCATTGGTGTTACCAGGTACTGAGTAACACCAATTACCATTAGTAACACCAATGGCAATGCGTGTTAATAAGATGCCGTTTTCCTCGCTTTAAATATTTTTGAAGATGATTTGAAAATTAAAGGGACTTGTGCAGCATCATAGTTGCATAATGTCAGTTTGAGTAAAATAAATGTTTTGCTGGAATGTAAAGAGTATATCTTCAACGTCCCTAACTGCGTTTTGCTTGGTTCGCGCAAGCAATTAACATCTGATTTGTTGTCATCTGCTTGTCGTGCATTTGTGAGGTTTTTCTTTACAGTTAGTGAAGATTTCCATTAACAATAAGTTCAGACAAGTAAGTATCTAAATACAAAACTTTACAAACCCCCAAAACCATTAAGTTTACTATAGTCCGTTCCATCCTTCTACAAAGGTGCTTTTTTGTTTGTTAATAATTTCAGTTTGGTTTGACGTAAGAAGACAACGGAACAGGGGACGCAGTCACTATGATGTTGACAAACTGAAGGACCCACGCATAAAGAAACGCTTTATGCTGCACCTAAAGAACAAATTCCAAGCTCTTACAGACTAAGACGAGGAAGTCGGAAATGCAAATGAAGGGATTAATGAGAAATGGAGCAAAGTCACCGCGTTATACAAAGAAACCAACAAAGATAGCCCTGGGTACAGAACAAGGAAAAGAAAGGACTGGATGGCCCCTGGCACACGGAAAGCCATTGAGATCAGAAGGGAGATGACGAAGAAAACACTCGATGCAAGATCTTTGACGATGAAGGAGAGGTACCAAGACAACTACACAGATGCTAACCGGGAGGTGAAAAGACTAATGAGAGCAGATAAGCGTAAATATCTTGAGGACTTAGCAACACAAACGGAGGAGGCAGCAGTACGCTACAGGTTTCTCTGTTCCATCAGGCATTGTGTGTGATAGTGCAGCTCCAATGCCATACTGTTAAACATCAGAAGCTAGAATTAATTCTTTATTGGCATCATAATGCACCAACTCTTTCGAAGACTAAAGCAGTTTTTCGACTTGGAAAATGTTTTTTCTTGGTCACTTGTCCATCGCCATTTTACATCTTTTCTCAGCAAGAGATGTGAAAGAACCAAAACAGTGGCAAGGTTAGGAAGGAATTTTCCGTAATAATTCAGAAGACCAAGGCATGACTTGAATTCAGTGACATTGGTAAATGAAGGAGCTTTTGTAATAGCTTCGACTTTGTTTTGAACCTGATGCAGTCCTTCTGCATCAATTTTATGACCCAGGTACACTACCTCTTTGGGTTGTAAAGTAAACTTATCCTGCCTAACACGAATACCTGCATCACAAAGTCTCTTGAGAACAGTTTCAACATTTTGAACATGATGAGCATCATCTTCTCCAGAGATCAGAATGTTATACTGATATCCACATATCAATGGAATCATTTGACGAAGATTATCCATACATCTTTGAATGATTGCTGGGGATGAAGAAATTCCAAACGGAAGTCTATTGTAGCAAAATAGACCACGGTGAGTATTGATGGTTGTGAACTGCTTTGATTTTTCATCAAGAGGAAGTTGAAGATACGCACTTTTGAGATCAATTTTTGTGAAAGTTTTACCTCCAGATGGTGTGGCATAGAGATCTTCAATTTTCGGAACTGGATAACAGTCTAGTTTGGAAACTTGATTTATGGTGACTTTGTAATTACCACAGATCCTAACTGTTCCATCTTCAAAACAGGTGCAATTGGAGATGCCCAGTCACTATATTTAACTGGTTCAAAGATTCCTTCTTTAACGATTTTATCCAATTCGAGTTCCACTTTTGCACACGTTGCATAAGTCATTGGTCGTGATTTGAAGAATTTGGGTTGCGCATTTGGATCAGCATATTTTTTTCCAACTACCCCCTTTAATTTCAGAATGTCAGAATACTTGTCCAGGATTTGAGAGAGATGTAGCTTTTTCCACATGACAGATTTCGTTCCAATTCAGACAAATATTTCTAAGCAGGTCTCTCCAAAGTAAATTTGCTTCTTGACCTTTGATGATCATAATCGATGCATCAATCTTTTGTCCCTGATATTCTACGCAAATGTCTATGACACCGGGTACCTTAATTTGTTCACCTGTGTGTGTACGAAGTACGGATTTCGATTTCCTCAACGGAGGAGCTTCACGTTCATACCACGTTTTCTTATAGCACGACTCGCTCATCAGAGATACACTAGCGACTGTGTCATACAGACATCCACAGTGATCGGTACAGATGATGATCTTTCACATCCGTTTACAGGATACAATGAGCATTCCTCATCGGGATTCACATGCAATGAACCATCATTGTCACTATCAGAGTTCTCATTTTGCTGAACCATATTGGTTGTGTGAGTGGTTTGTCTAGCTTTGCGACGACAATCTTTAAAAACGTGCCCTTTTTTATGGCAATAGTTAAACATAGTATCTTTGAAACGACACTTATCCATACTCTGCGAAATTTCTAGTGCACAACTGAAATTTAGGTTTGCTTCGGTTAGTAAACGTTTTTGGACACCTTCATCAGAAACCAAACATACAATTCGATCATGCAGCATGTCATCTAAAATTGCACCGTATTCACAATCCTCCGCGAGACGTCTCAATTCAGCAACAAAGTCAGACATTCTTTGACCTCTGTCTTGGAAACGTGTTAAATTTAAATCGCTGAACAATAACCGAAGGTTTTGGTTGGTGGTGATCTTGGATAATCTGTATTAATTCCTCAAACAATTTGTCAGTAGGACGGTCAGGAGATAAGAGATTTCACATTAATGCATACCTTTTTGGTCCAATAACACTCAACAGAATAGCTCGTTGTTCAGACGCGTCTGTAACTTCATTAGCTTTGAAGTAGGCCGATAGGCGTTCGGTGTACGCATTCCAAGATTCGATATCCTGATTAAACGCTTGCGGTAATATTAACTAAACGATAATAGTTTCTATATCGCTATTGGTATTAATGCTGTAAATATTACAGTATGTATGTATGTATGTATGTATGTATGTTTTTATATATATATATATATATATATATATATATATAGAGAGAGAGAGAGAGAGAGAGAGAGAGAGAGAGAGAGAGAGAGAGAGAGAGAGAGAGAGAGAGAGAGAGAGAGAGAGAGAGAGAGAGAGATACACTATGGAATGCTTAATGGTTCTGCATAATATTAATAATTACAGGTAGATAGTCGATCGTAACCATTAAATTACATATGAAATTGTGTCCGTTACACTATATCCGTTACACCTTGTCTGACAATGACACATCACTCGCTGTTGCGATTTGTTTGCGCATTTTTCACCAATGATGCATTTATTTGCAGTATTAAATTAAATTTAATATACGTCATGCTGTACGATTTGTTAGCTGTGTTTATTCCACTGAAAAATATGTGCATGTTTGCTCCCGAAACTGTATTTAGTACCGAGTCAGACTGTAGAAACCTTATTGTTAGGCGAGGGAAGTGAATTTCTGTATCGTTAGCATGCATAGGTCGTAGTTAATAATGCAGCTAGCCGTACAAAAAATGGCAGCTAGTCATTTAGTCGAATTAATGTACACTTCAATGAACCCCTTTTTCTTGGTCTCCCCAAGACGAGGTCGTAAGTATTTCTGTTGAGCACAAAAACAAGTCGATGATTACTCCACAATTCAGTAGTAACAAAGGGCCTTTGTTTCAAGCGACTGGAGCGTAAACGCGCCGGAAGTAATTTAGTGGATGTTCGGGCCGCTTAGCGCACATGCAAATCAAGGGCAGATAGGTATGTTTCTAATAGAGGCTATACAGATCAACGGCAGGAAACGGGTTAATAAAGAGGGCATCGATCCCGTTCTTTGTTCAGTGACACTACTATTTCCGCTAGTGGAATTATCAGCGCCACCAGTTTGTCAAAACAGAAACATCATAATCAATTTAAACAATATTTTGTATGAAAATTATTTATCATTCATTTCATCATGAATAATACGGATTGTTTTGTGTTGACTGAGGTTAAGTTCTCATAGTCTTTTGTGAGAAACTGGCAGATATAACCCAATGCCTTCTGAATATCGGATTTGTCAATTGAGTAATAGGCAAGTTATTGAAAATGAAAACCATTTTGTATTAATGTGTCAATGTATCGTGATTTAAAGGATGCTCCATTTCCCCAAAGTATACAACAGATGGCCAAATATGCAATAAATTTACTAAATTTTGTCTTCCAATAATCAGAGAATTATAATAAATCTAGATAAGTTTATATCTTTTGCCATGCTTAAACGTCAATCGAGTGGCAGTCCTCTGGCTGTCAAAAGGATGTATGTTCCAGTAAAGGATCTCTTCGTGAGTGGAGTGGCTGTCCTCGTATAAACGAGGCGCTAGATGCAGATTTATGGAATCAATCCATATTTTGCCAAATACCCATTCGACTTTCCATTGAACACATATTGATTGTGGACAACATACGGCGTCACTATATTGGACATCGCTGAATGTTATGATAATTTTTAACGTTTGTTATAAAACACTGTTTGTGGATAATAAATGGCGGATCCAAAAAATCTATTTGTGGGGAGGGGGGAGGGGCAGTGACATGAGGCGGAATGCCAGTGGAACTTTGGCGGAGATTTTGAGTGGTTCGTAAAAAAAAAAAAATTAATATATAATAAAATTATAACTGTTGCAAAATTTAGATCCGCACCTGCTCTCTCTCTAGTTTGCCCAGTACACGTGAGTGTGGTGTCATTCTCGATTTTGATAATTTCCAGGAAGGTCCATTAATCACTGTGGAACATTATTTCTGTCAATCTTTTTCATTCTGTTGATCATACATTTGTTATAGTTTAGTTCTGATAAGAAAACGTCAACTTTCAAATTTCGCGTCTGACCCCAATTGTCCTTCAAGATCTTGGGTGGCCATAAAACCTACTGTAATACTAAACTACCGGATGTAATGTTTGCCCAATTAATTCACTATTATCATATAACCAAACCCCACAGCTAATATACCTTACAATTTTGGAAACTGTAAATTCTTATTTGAGTTCTCCTACTTTTGTTTGAAGAGTATATATATATATATATATATATATATATATATATATATATAGTGTATTTCATGTTTTTATCAAATGTGATTTATATCTCATCGAGTGAAGTTTGCAATCATATATCACGAGTCGCGCTTGCGTGACGAGTGTGATATGATTGCAAACTTTGTGATATGATTGCAAACTGCACGAGATGAGATATAAATCATATTTGACAAAAACATGAAATTTTCTATATATATTATATAACTTTTGGCAATTTACCTTTATTTTTAAAATGCCAGCAACAAAATTGTTCTAGCTATCTTACAGTGAAGATAACACTTTCTACAGTGACGATAACACATTTTAGAGTGACTGATAACAATTTTATTTCGCTGATATTTTAAGATATTTCACTAAATGTTATATAATAAATATACTACACCAAAGAGGAACGATAAGCTATATAACCAGGCTCGGCATTTATTTTTTTATTTTTTTTTTTTTTTTTTTTTGGGGGGGGGGGGGGCTGGGGGCTGGGACTCTAGCCTCTCCCTCAATAATTCTGAATCAAACATATCATTGGTAGTAAATCTTAAGGCAGAGATGAATTATACTTGTAGAATGCAGGAAATTGCATTTTAGGACTAGTTTTCATAATATTACGGGTGAAAATACCCCGAACCCCATAGACACTTTGTTTTGCGCCCTCGGATCTCAGTCAGCCCCCCCCCCCCCCCCCCACACCAATGTCTTCTTGCTTCTGCTCTGCCTGATAATACCTTTTTCTAGTACACATAAATAACCCGACAATGCTTAATTATCCCAAAAGGCATACGATTATTTCGATATTATGCAACAAAGGGACACTATGAAGAACAATCTAAATTCACAATCATTAAAGGTTACGCAAACGACAACCTGCAGCCTTGAACAATATATTAACTGTTTAACCCTCCATTGAATCGAAAATTAGCAGAGGCTAATGCCAGTCGCGTGCCTTTCACATGTTAGTCACATTGTTTATTTGCAGCAATTTTCCATGTTACAATGTGTGTTTGCGTCTCCATAGTTCTGTAGCTACATATATGTACATTCCTATATACATACTGCAATAAAGCTGATCTATTTATGCCCTCTGATGTCACAAACTACTGTAGAAATGGTATACTACCGAGGCAAATAAATTAAAGGAACATTGCAAACAAGTTTATTTCACATTTTTTCCAGAAACATTCATATAGTTTTTATTGTATAATTTTGAAGACATTCTTGCAAAATTGTATAAATTTAATATTATGTACGCATAATGCAGTAGCCATCAGTTTTAAGGGTCTTTGTTACATACTGGTTACTGTCGTTGGTCGTAGTTTTAAGGGTCTTTGTTACATACTGGTTACTGTCGTTGGTCGTAGTTTTAAGGGTCTTTGTTACATACTGGTTACTGTCGTTGGTCGTATTTTTAAGGGTCTTTGTTACATACTGGTTACTGTCGTTGGTCGTATTTTTAAGGGTCTTTGTTACATACTGGTTACTGTCGTTGGTCGTAGTTTTAAGGGTCTTTGTTACATACTGGTTACTGTCGTTGGTCGTAGTTTTAAGGGTCTTTGTTACATACTGGTTACTGTCGTTGGTCGTAGTTTAATTTTTGTCTTGTTTGGGCGTCGTTTCGGGCGGGACGTAGCCCACTGGTAAAGCGCTCGCTCGATGCGCGGTCGGTCTGGGATCTATTCCCGTCGGTGGGCCCATTGGGCTATTTCTCGTCTTAGCCAGTGCACCACGACTGGTATATCAAAGGCTGTGGTATGTATTATCCTGTCTGTGGGATAGTGCATATAAAAGATCCCTTACTGCTAATCGAAAAGAGTAACTCATGAAGTGGCGACAGCGGGTTTCCTCTCTCAATATCTGTGTGGTCCTTAACCATATGTCCCACGCCATATAACTGTAAATAAAATGTGTTGAGTGCGTCCTTAAATAAAACATTTCTTTCTGTTTGGGCGTCCTTGATGTTGTTTATAGCTCTTTTGCCAATGACTTTCATCATTGTCTCTACTCTTTTCCCAATTTCCTCATGAAGTGTTTCATCAGAAACGGTGGCCTCCATCTCATTGTTTGAATTTCCAACATCATCGGACATCATTGGTTCTCTATGTGATATTTCTAACTATGCTAAATTATTTATATTATTTTAAAGTAGCGTTTAGCATTATACTTTACTCATAGTTATATTATTCTGTGCTGTTCTGTTTTCAATTTTATGTGATAATATTGATTAATCGAAGACATTGTGGAAAATATATGGCATTAGCATAGCTTTTATGCACACATTTCAAAGCACGTACATAAGGTAAACGGGAGAAAACTTTGTGCTTGCATGTTTGGATGTGTTGTAACCAAATACAACTTGCTGTAATAATGTGTCCCATTCTGCATCACCGTCTAGCTTCACAAACATGTTCTCCAATGATTAATCTCTCTGAAATAGGAAACACCCGAGTTATTACTTTACTTACTATCTAAACGGACAAAACGTATCTCGTACATAACAAAACATTCTTTCACAACGTGGCTTGTATCAATTCACAAATTCTGTTGGTTTACATTGTGTTTTACATATTATACAAAAACTTAAATATAAATGTATATTAAACCATAATTATACTAATACATAATTATGTTACTGATTTGAAAAATGCCTTTGGCTGAGACGTCGGGAAACGGTGTTATTTTATGAAATGTAGTTATTATTATGATAACTATTATTACAATCGATCTTACTCAAGTAAACGTGTAATAATAAATTAAATATATATATATATATATAATAGGATGGGCTAAGTTGATGTAGAAACAAGTTCTACTTAGCATGTGGATGCATACTACCTGTCAGTCAGATGCGCAAAGATTACTTGGTTCTCAACGATCCTCAAATAACTCGATGATTTATGCTGAACTTGGTCGTGTACCATTAAGAGTCTACAGATTATTTAATATGATAAGATATTGGCACAGGATTCTCAAGACAAATAATTGCATATTGAAAGTTTGCTATTCATATCTATATGATTGTGTTGAGAAATACAAAACTGGGCTTATCATGCAAAGCATGAATTCTTTATGTTAGGGTTTGGTCAATTGTGGATTAATCAACACATAGATGACAAACATTTACCTGTTATTAAACAAAGATTATATAAATCGATCACAATATTACACCTATTACAAATGCCTGATTGATGTCTATTCATTGCAATATTATTTGTCCAAATTTATACCTGTACATTTTAGAAAATGTATTATTAAATTTCATTTGTCATCTCACAATTTAGCTATCGAGACCGGTAGATACAACACTACTGACCGCTCTAAAAGAACATGTTTTGCTTGTGTAGATGAAATTGAAGATGAATTTCATTTTATACTGGTTTGCTCATTATATAGCGATCTAAGAAAACAGTATATCAAACCTTATTATTGGAAAAACTCTTCTGTGTTTAAACTTATTAAATTGTTTAAAATTAATAACATAATATGAAATTTTGGAAAATATTTATACAGTGCCACAAATCTGAGAAATACCTATATTTAGATCAACTTATATTGTTTGCATTCTCCTAATATGTGTATACTTTGTTTTACTCTTTGTCATTTGTTCACCATGACCGGCCTCGGTGGCGTCGTGGTAGGCCATCGGTCTACAGGCTGGTAGGTACTGGGTTCGGATCCCAGTCGAGGCATGGGATTTGTTAATCCAGATACTGACTCCAAACCCTGAGTGAGTGCTCCGCAAGGCTCACTGGGTAGGTGTAAACCACTTGCACCGACCAGTGATCCATAACTGGTTCAACAAAGGCCATGGTCTGTGCTATCCTGCCTGTGGGAAGCGCAAATAAAAAATCCCTTGCTGCTAATCGGAAAGAGTAACCCATGTAGTGGCGACAGCGGGTTTCGTCTCAAAATCTGTGTGGTCCTTAACCATATGTCTGACGCCATATAACCGTAAATGTGTTGAGTGTGTCGTTAAATAAAACATTTCTTTTTCTTTTGTTCACCATGATGTAATGTATTTCTTGCTGAACCGATGAGCTGTTAAGCTTGAGGTCAATAATAAAAATTTTTTAAATCAGTCCATTACACTGCGGGTGGTAGGCGGTGGGGCGGCGGTGGGGCGGTAGTGTTCAACTTGTAGATTAATTGCAATAACATCGACAACGTCATTGTTGCACTCGCGACCCTGATCGCTAATTATGTGTTTGGGGAAAATAAACTAGTACTTGACGTTTCTTCGCAGTGTAAAGTTGCCGTTAAATTTTATTTGTTTGATGATTATGAACGCATACGAGAATTCTGGAGTTTCGCCGTAATACGTTTGCTTACATGTTAACGAACATAGTGTCATGACCTGATCAAGTTACATCTAATTTGCAAAGTTATTAAATTCTGACAGGGTTTCTGCCAGACGGTAAAACGGGTATGACGCCATATCCAAATTTGTTTTTGCTGATTTTGTTTTTTTAAGTTAACCTTTTGACAAAATTAATTACTCTTATCATTAATGTATGATTTTCTTAACCTAAACGTAACCCATTTTCTTTCTGGGGAATGCCACTCATACCCCCAGTTGACTGGTTACATTCAATTCCATAGTGCCATACCCAAAAATTTCTTTCTAACAGAAAAACTGTCTGAAGGTGTGTGTGTGTGTGTGTGTGTGTGTGTGTGCGTGCGTGTGTGTGTCTGTGTGTGTGTGTGCGCGCGTGTGTGTGTGTATGTGTGTGTCTGTGTGTGTGTGTGTATGTGTGTGTTCGTGTGTGCGTGCGTGTGTGTATGTTGTGTGTGTGCGTGCGTGCGTGTGTGTAGGTGTGTGTGTATGTGTGTGTGTGCGTGCGTGTGTGTCTGTGTGTGTGTGTGTCTGTGTGTGTGTGTGTGCGTGCGTGTGTGTATGTGTGTGCGTGTGCGTGCGTGTGTATGTGTCTCTGTGTGTGTGTGTCTGTGTGTATGTGTGTGTGTTTGTGTGTGCGTGCGTGTGTGTCTGTGTGTGTCTGTGTGTGTGTGTTTGTGTGTGCGTGCGTGTGTGTGTGCGTGCGTGTGTGTGTGTGTGCGTGCGTGTGTGTCTGTGTGTGTGTGTGTGTGCGTGCGTGCGTGTGTGTCTGTGTGTATGCAATAGAATGTTTCCATAAATCAATCTACACCGTCACTCAGGGACTACGTATCGCTATGAAGGAACGGTGTGTGTATTGTAAGCAGGTGTGGCTATGCCAGATATTGATTTCTGTATTTTACATTGTTTGTCCTTAGCGTGTCGCTGATAACATATATCTACCTGTATTCAACTCTTGGGATACATGTTGTATATCTGTATATATTCAATCATACAAAACCAGTAAACTGTTATTTCTTTTTATATTTCTATTTACATGTACAATTACAAATTTAAATCAGTGGCGTTCAGTTATATCTCTACCCACCCCGTCTCTCTCTCTCTCTCTCTCTCTCTCTCTCTCTCTCTCTCTCTCTCTCTCTCTCTCTCTCTCTCTCTCTCTATCTTGCTCTCCCCACCATGGGGACTCTTTGATTTAGGGGGGCTGGAGGGGTTGATTTGCCCGAAATTTTACCCAGATAAAAACTGCTCGAATTTTCCCCACTGTTTCCCCACTGTTTTGCCCGAATTTGCCCCCCCCCCCCTCCCCCCCGGGTCGTACGCCCATGCTCCCCATCTCGTACACACTTACGTGTGTGCATGTGCGCGTGCAGTGTATGTACAGTGTGTGTGCGCGTGCGCATTAGAAGAATTTTGCTCACTGAGCGCTGACCTAATTAAATTCATTGGTTAAGTAACGTTTTAACGCTGGCTTTTTCACTGTCGACACCATTTTTATTTTAATAAAACGGCGATCGCGAGCCAGTTCGCTCAGAATATGGAACTTTAACCATTTTTCTACCCGAAAATAGTTTTGTTATATTTTTCTGATTGATTTTTCCACCGTAATTTTTCATGTTTTTAAATCGTTTAAATTTCATTCCTAATGGAAAAGCTTGAGGATTCCCTGCTAAAATCGGAGACTCGAAGGGATTTCCCCGTGTCAAGCATTTTGACAGGAGGCGGTTTTATCCCAGTTCGCTATCAGTGTAAATATGTTTTTGATTGGTGCAGATTAAAATCCATCCTTTTTTAATTGATAAAAATGAAGTTTACGAACTTTCTTACTCTCAGCGCATGCGCACTCCATATGTCTGCTGTTGCTAACTTGGTCAAAACGTGAAAGTTTGTAAACAAATGTATCAATTTCTCGATTTTATGGGCTCTTATGACTTTGGGATTGATTGTAGATTATGCTAAATGTGTAATATTTGTAATTTTTGTCTTATAAACGACACGAAGGTGTTTTGTGTGTGTCTTTTGTCCGGTAAACATCTGACATGCGTGGGATGTACCATTGCTGCTGATGCAAGGTGTGGATGAGTTGTGTGTTCTGTGCATTTCGTGGGCCTATACCACAAACAGCTAGCAGTCTGAGTAGGGTTTTTTTCCTTTATTATTTTAGTTTGGATCGACGTTTTGGAAATAACAACAAAAAAAAAAAAATTCTGTGAATTTAAATAAAACTATTTGAAACATTTAAAAAATAGCAAAAGAAAAAAATAATTTTTAGACAATTTTCGATTTTTTAGCAATTTTCCACGGTCATTTTCATAACCATAGCAACCACAAACTTCAATTAAAATTACTATGTTGTAGACATATCTTACAATTTAAGGTGGTTGTGTTTTGAAGATTTTGATGAAAATGCGATATTTGACCTTTTGTGTGAAATTCATGAAACTCAACCCTCCTAAATTGATTATTTATAATTGCAAAGGAGTAAAGATATACTATTATACTATAAATTTCGTTAAAAACAAATCCGGTTTTTTTGTTCTTGATTATTTTAGTTTGGGTCGACATATAGTCAAAAAAAGAAAAAAAGTTTTGGAAATTTTAAAAAAGAACTATTGTTTCTTTTAATTTAAATTAAATTATTTCAAAAATTAAAAAAATAGGAGCGAATATTTTTTTTTTTTTAGAAGTAAAGTTATTGCTGAAAACGTAGGTGCCGATTGCCGTGACGCGAACTATAGTGAAGGGTGTGCAAGAGTCAGGTGAACTATAATTATTTCAGTTTGTATGTCAGTCTGAAAGAAAGAACAAACTAATTGTAAACTGAAATAAACAAAATAAAACATTATGTACAGATTAAAATGCCCTGTTACACAAACAATCCACCCCGAGTGTCAATGTGCACGTTGTGCAGCAGTATTGTCCTGTAGTGCACAGGTAAATATTGTATGATTACACCCCTTCTCTGTAATGGTCTAGTCCGGCTCAGTCACAGACATTCAGATAACTAGTCTATATTTAGACGGATGCGCGTCATAAATGATTTTTTAATCTAAAAATAGACCGCCACGCCAGCAAACTTCTAATGCGTACGTGCGTGTGTGCGAACGTGTGCAGAGTGTGTGTATTTGCGTCCGTGCGTGCGTGCGCGTGTGTCTGTGAACATGAATGTGTAGTTTTTAGCTGTTTTGAAGCGCCATGCACATGAAAGTTGAACGTGCAACACCCGCGACCTATTAAATCCAAGATAAACATTTCAAAATACCCCGGGTTGGGTCCCTGGCTCCATATTCATAAACATACTTAAGTCAATGTATGATACTTATCTGTGTACTTTAAGTATGTATTTAGGTATCATACACTGACTTAAGTACGTTTATGAATACGGAGCCTGGCCTCCAGAGGCCGAACCCGGGAGTCTCATGGGAATTTATCTCGGCAGTCTCATGGGAATTTATCAAAACAGTGATTGATTCCATACATCTCTATCTAGTTGTACGTCTTTAGGAGGACAGCCACTCCCGAGGATCTCTTTCTGCTGGACAATACATCCTTCCTGCACCAAAGAGGACTGCCATTCTCAGACTATTTTACTAAATCAAACCTAGCACAGGATAGAGCTCATTGGGGAAGAAAATATAGCTGTAATAGTATGTATTAAAAGATGTTTTGACAACAAAATAGGGTCTCCACGAGTACTCGAGTACTCGGGCACGAGTCGAGTCTAGCAAGACTCGAGTCCGTGCAACGAAGAACACTAATTTAATTATATTTGTTTACGTCAGTTTGCCATATGCTTGTCGCCGTATACAGTACAGGGCTATGAGACATGGAGGGCAAACAAACGTCGAATGTGTGGAAAGAAAAGAAAGAAAGAAATGTTTTATTTAACGACGCACTCAACACATTTTATTTACGGTTATATGGCGTCAGACATATGGTTAAGAACCACACAGATTTTGAGAGGAAACCCGATGTCGCCACTAGATGGGCTACTCTTCCGATTAGCAGCAAGGGATCTTTTATTTGCGCTTCCCACAGGCAGGATAGCACAAACCATGGCCTTTGTTGAACCAGTTATGGATCACTGGTCGGTGCAAGTGGTTTACACCTACCCATTCAGCCTTACGGAACACTCACTCAGGGTTTGGAGTCTGTATCTGGATTAAAAATCCCATGCCTCGACTGGGATCCGAACCCAGTACCTACCAGCCTGTAGACCGATGGCCTGCCACGACGCCACCGAGGCCGGTCGAATGTGTGGAATGCATGACATGATTTAGCATCCATGTACAGAGAAGGGCGGGACGTAGCCCAGTGGTAAGGTGTTTGCTTGATGCGCGGTCGGTCTGGGATCGATCCCCGTCAGTGGACCCATTGGGCTATTATGTCTCGCTCCAGCCAGTGCACTATGACTGGTATATCAAAGGTCGTGGTATGTACTATCCTGTCTGTGGGATGGTGCATATAAAAGATCCATTGCTGCTAATCGAAAAGAGTAGCCCATGAAGTGGCGACAGCGGGTTTCCTCTCTCAATATTTGTGTGGTCCTTAGCCATATGTCCGACGCCATATAACCGTAAATAAAATGTAGTAAGTGCCTCGTTAAAATTAATAACATTAACTTCAATGTTCAGCTCTGGAATTAAGATGCACAATGCAATTTTACTTTATTCTTTAATCTCGTTATCATTGAGTACTCAAGTCCAATATTTTGGGCCTCGTGAAGACCCTACGGCGAAAGGCAGCGAATAATTACCAACATTAACAGATGGATGTCCCACAATGCAATTGATCGTCAGATAGGTCATCAATCTTGGATTGTAAGCAGAAATAATTGCTAACTAATATAGAAATATTATATTATGGTAGATAATGAAGACAACAAAAACGTTTAATAAATGAAAACACATACACAGACATTTAACAAAACTGAAATGTGTATATTACATATTAAGATATGGAAAAGTCAACATTAAACAAATTTAAGCAACAAAAAAAACATATGAAATTCATAAAAAAATAACAAGTTATTTCTTTTTCTTTTTCAGCTTTAGCTTTATTTTGGGTTAAATGTGGCTGTTCGCATTTGAAAATCTAGTCATGATTGTTTGCCATAGTTTATTTTCTAGCATGGTGCATTATAATATCTATGTTCGCAAGGTTTTAATGTTTCTAGAAACGATTTACAGTTTCGTTTAATGTATGCAAAAAGACACAATGACCTTTCATTAAACCATAATGATGCAATGCAAAAGTTGTCAAGACTACGAAATATTTTCAACACGATCAATAAATATGTTGGTTTTCTTCTTCTTCTAATTCATGTATTTCACAGCGGTTTCATTTGTGGAGTTCTTCGCACAGCAGGCGATGGATAGATTGTAAGTTAACAATATACAAACACTTTTCTAAACATTTTGACGTGTTGGGTGGAAGGTCGCCATCGTTAAACTGAACCGTGAAGATGGGCGTCACGCTTGCGATATGTTACTGTGCACTCTTCTGCATGTTTCACACAGGTAAATTCAATGTTATGTCGAAAAATAGTTTCAAGCACATATTTGTCAGTTGTCTAAGCAGTTTAAAATACGGTTAGTAACTCAGTATCGTCGGCAGGTCCATTGGGCTACTTCTCGCTGCAGACAATGCACCAAAAGTTAAAGTTTGTTTTGTTTAACGACACAACTTGAGCACATTAATTTATTAATCATCGGCTATTGGATGTCAACAATTTGGTAATTTTGACATCAGGTCCCGTGCTTATAAACCTTAAAGTCTAAACTTTAATAAAGTCCAGACTTTGGCAACGCCATTCAAATAGCATTACGTTAAAGTCTGGACCTTATTAAAATCTAGACTTTTAGTTTTATAAGCACGGGTCATGATCTTAGAGAGGAAACCCGCTACATTTTTTGTTTACTAGTAGCAAGGGATATTTTATATGCACTATCCCACAGACAGTATAACACATACCGCGGCCTTTGATATACCAGTCGTAGTCCACTGGCTGGAACGAGAAATAGCCTCACACCGGTAAATTAAATATAAAGTCGAAGAATAGTCTCAATCACGTATTTCTCAGTTACCTAGGCTGTCTAATCAGTCTAAAACACGGTCAGTAGAGATCTCCGTGTGGGGGCGGGACGTGGCCCAGTGGTAAAGCGTTCGCTTGATGCTCGGCCGGTCTGGGATCGATCCCCGTCGGTGGGCCCAATGGGCTATTTCTCGTTTCAGTCGGTTCACCACAACTGGTGTATGAAAGACTGTGGTATGTGCTATCCTGTCTGTGGAATGGTGCATATAAAAGATCCCTTGTTACTAATGGCAGGCCTCCCAGCCACTTGTACATATTAAAATATAGGAAATATAGGAATTTGCAGGTTAAATATAGGAGTTTTATAGGAAAGTATTCCAAAGACATTTACATTACTAATAGTATGTTCTTACCTTGCGTATGTACACAACATACCATCTACTATCTCAACAAATATATACCAAGGCTTGCCAGCAGTCCATGCCATTATCCTGGATACTTTTAAAGTTGGTGCATCTTGAATCAGTAATACATCCTCCTCCCCTCATCAGGTAGGCAGGATCTTGATTGGCACTTGATACAGATCTCCCACATTCAAAGCATCTTCTGAATTTCTGACAGGCTGGCTGCCTTTCACTGCGTATATAACTTAGTAACATATTTTATTCATCGGCATTTTGGCAAAGCAATTGAGTCAAATATAGGAAATATAGGAAATGAATCTCAATATAGGAGTTTTATAGGATCATATCAAAAAATATATAGGAAAAATAGGAGGTCTGGGAAGCCTGTAATGGAAACACGTAGCGGGTTTCCTCTATATGACTATATGTCAAAATTACCAAGTGTTTGACATCCAATAGCCGATGATTAATAAGCAGTGTGTCGTTAAACAAAACGAACTTTAGATCTCGGTATCGTTTCAGGAACTCATAGTTGTTTCTGCGAGAACTCATAGTTGTTTCTGCGAGACATACGGGGGTAAAGAAGAGGGTGTGGTAGGTTAGGGCAGGGTAGGTCCGGGTGATGTGGAGGTGAGAATAATGCCTTTTAATTAATATTTTGGAAGGAAGTGACTGTGAGTGGTGAGGATTTGCTAATTGTACAAAACCAGAGACGGATCTAGGAACAATTTTGCGACAGTTATAATGTTATTATATATTAATTTTCATCCTGCTCCCCCAAAGTTCCCTCATTTCATTGGGCACCCCCCCCCCCCCCCCCCCCAATGGATTTTCTGGATCCGCCACTAAAAACCCATTCTTTTGCATCTCTCGGCGCAGGTTCCATGCTATCAACGCAATATCTAGGTTCATTATATAAAAATAATAGGTGCGGATCAAAGAGGTAAATTGAAGAACGCATTTGATACCTAAATTTCGAAAAGCCTGAAAATTATACTTTTTTAACGAAATAAAATTTCAATTCGTTTTAATAAGGATGGGGAAAACGTTGCACGTACATTTATGTATGTGTAGTATTCGTAGGAGTCGAGGGGGGGGGGGGGGGGGGGTGGACTGCCTTAAATCCTAAAATTCGGGTAAAAATGATAGATATACGGGCAAAATGTGCTAACCTGAGACCTTTTCCCCCAGTTATTCCCATCATTCTACCGCAAATTATATTATATTATATTATATTGTATTATATTATATATATGTAATATATAGAGATTATTACCAGAGTGTTTTTCGGTATCATCAATATCATATATTAGGAATAAAAATTGTATTATGCGAGCCTCTGGCGAGCATAATACATTATTTTTATTCCTAATATATGATATTGACGATACCGAAATACACGAGGGTAATAATCTCTTTATCATATAAACTCAAGCTTAATACAAGTGTTTTTGTAAACTGTACAAGCAACTTTAATTCCAGTCCGCCATTACTAGATATTCAAATGACGTAAGAATATGTGGTGCGGTGTATTTTTGAATGGAAATGACGTCAAACTCGAATTACGTCATTTTGGATGTCCTTACATCAAAATAAAGTTATGCCTAACGTTTTTTGTTTTCTGAACGCTGGACAGCTTTCAGTGTCAAATTGCCATTGAAATGTTTTTATTTGATGCCTATGAATGCATACGTCAATCATGTAGTGTCACCCAAGTACGTTTGCTTAAATGTCAATAAACCTAGTGCCGAGACCTCGACTAATTTACATCTAATTTGCAAAGTTATCAAATTCTTAAAGTATGTGATCTGAAAAATATCACATACTTTGATTGCACTGAAAATGTAAGATATTATATATAAAGAGAGGTTATTACCAGAGTGTTTTTCGGTATCGTCAATATCATATATTAGGAATAAAATTGTATTATGCAAGCCTCTGGCGAGCATAATACATTATTTTTATTCCTAATATATGATATTGACGATACCGAAATACACGAGGGTAATAAGCTCTTTATCATATAATCTCAAGCTTAATACGTGTTTTTTGTAAACTGTACACGGAACTTTAATTCCAGTCCGCCATTACTTGATATTCATTCATTCATTTCAACATATTTTCGTACTTATATCCAATTAAGGTTCAAGGACGCTGTCCTGGGCACACAACTCAGCTATCTGGGCTGTCTGTCCAGGACAGTAGGTTAGTTGTTAGTTGGTTAGTGGTTAGTGAGAGAGAAGAGGGTGCAGTGGCCTTACACCTACCCATTGAGCCCTTACGAACTCGCTCTGGGTTGGAGCCGGTACCGGGCTGCGAAGCCTGTACCTACCAACCTGTAGTCCGATGGCTTAACCACTGCGCCACCGAGGCCGGTTCTAGATATTCAAATGACGTAAGAATATGTGGCGCGGTGTATCAAAACAAACTAGGGCTTAACGGGGTTTTTTTCGGGTTTTTTCTGAACTCTGGACAGCTTTCAGTGTCAACTTGCCATTGAAATGCTTTTGTTCGATGACTATGAATGCATACGTCAGTCATGGAGTGTCACCCAAGTACGTTTGCTTAAATGTCAAGAAACCTAGTGACGAGACCTCGACTAATTTACGTCTATTGTCTGAACCAAATTGTTAACAACTACAAAAAATTACTCTCCTACCTTTAATTGCCGTTAGATTTCCTCCAAAGTTTGGCCAGACAAATATGCGGGATTCCAAAGCCTCCTTCCCCACCTTCTGCAAATTTTGCACACTGTGAGTAACCGATGAGCTTGCAATGTCTTTTGTGTCGAGGACCACAATATCAGTGGTTTCTTCAAGAAACGGATTACCAAGCTCCTCAATAACTGACACAAGTGATCTGACATCTTTGTCGAAGGACTTCTGTATGCTTTCAGTTTGGTCGTGATGCAACGTTTGAGCTTTGCTGTCATGGTGCTCCTGGGCCATCTCAAACTCAGTGTCACGGGGATCCTATAATACCCGTAACTGAATGAAACACGATTGTCCAAATATCTCTCCTAACTGTATATCTATTAGATCTCTCTGTAACGGGCGGTTATACCCTAGTGTGGCTCGTCTAGATATGATCAGAGATACGATCTATATAAAGTATATGTAATATAGCACGTTTAGTTCACTAGAAAACACAACAAAAACACAATACACTTTGGAATCTGTATTAACCTACGCTGACAAATGTACTGCCGCAGTAGTTAATTAACAACAACAAATAATAACAACCCAGAACTGATCACTTAATTAGTTAATCTCTAGGTGTCTAGTTTACACAATATGCTAATCACTTCACCGTTACACAACACCCACACGTGTGATAATTGAGAAACGCTTCCAGGAGAACTTAATTAATAAAGGAATTACAACTCTATTCCTAACTGGTTAATTTTTAATTAACCCTTACTACTCGTTCAGTAACGTGTGATAATTGAGAAACGCTTCCAGGGGAACTTAATTAATAAAGGAATTACAACTCTATTCCTAACTGGTTAATTTTTAATTAACCCTGACTACTCATTCAATAACCTTGTAATACAGACTTAATACTGGTACCTATCACAATAAAGACAATAACCTACAGTTTACCTAGGTCCTCTAGGATGACTGGTTAAGCTTTATATATATATATATTAGATCAGTGAGCCTACAGTTTACTGCGTCAGATGACCGGCAGCACCGTCTAAATAATATTGGTATAATACAGTATTAAAATATTTAAAGTCACATCAATCACATCAAGGTTATACAACAGAGCAGAAATAAAATTATTTACCAGTCCGGACGGACAGCGATCCCCTGGAGCCTTCCTTTCGTTTCTCCCCGATATCTCTAAAACCCTATTATGAAACCCAGACTGGTCCGGAGACAGGACACGGAACCGAATCTTATGATGTGTATATTTCCACAGCGACCAAGCGGTATTTTTTTCTCAGATGGTCAGACTTACTGTCGCCAGTTCGCTAGAGATTCCATGGTCGCGCGGAGGTATTACGTAACAAGTTGCCCACCTGGGCTTAAGTGCATATTGGAACTGCACACGACCCTCTAAAACAATTAATATCGCCACAGGCGAAAACAAATTTAAGAGCATGTTCCGTCACACTCAGCAATCATTCTTGCAACCTCTGGGCAGCAACCATCCATCTTTGCAGAGCATTGGGATTGTCCATCAGCCCAACATCTCCTCCACCCCCCTTGATGCATGCATTATTCTGCTCATGTGTCTGGTCCGTGGCAGTGGAGGAAAATATTCACTTAGTCTTTTGCACTGTGAACATGCCAGCTCGGAATTCTCCCAACACTTCTGGGTGTGTCCTATGAAGGCCTAGCATGTCTCGCAAGTGGACTGGGATCCATCTCGCATAGTGTGTGGTCAAAAGCAAAAAACCACGGGAGAAGCTCCCAGAGAGCATCTAAGTACATATCAAAATCAGCTTCCCTCAAGGAGCGCACAAAGGTCAGGATGCAAACCTCTAATGCCAATGCAAGACTTCAGTACTGGAATTGTGAACATTCTTTGGTTCTTCTTTGACACCATTCCTTGAATGATAACTGTTGATCCTTGTCAGCTGCTCTTGCATAGTTATCGTATGCGTGGTGCTGCAGTATGTTCAATGCTACAGCTGTAACCTGATGTGCGTGACGTGTACGCGCAATATGCATAGCTCACAGGAAGGAATCTGCTGTTCCGGCTGAAGCAATGTCAGCTTGCACCAATGCTTCTACCCAGCCACTTCCTGCTAACCAATCACCTGCTTTCTTCAGTGCAGCCAATTCAATGTGGTGCAACCCTCCAAACAGAATAACACATTTATCGTCTCCATATTTCTCGGGCCATTTCCACTGAATTTCTTTTGCAATTGCGAATAATGGCTGATCAAAGGCGATGACAGGAGTTTGCCCAGGATTTATATGCTGCACAGCACTCAGAATGGCATCCATTGAGTGTTTTATCATGGCCACAGTGTGAGCAATCTTGTGAAACAGTGGTGATAGAGCCGTTATGGACATTGGAGGAGCTGATTGAGACAGGTTGTGAGCATGGTAAGCTGCCCAAGAAATGTTGTCAGCACGAGAGGTTGTGGTCTTGTTTTCTATGTGCTGTCTTATATGCTCAAGCCATCTATCGTCACTGGACGTCTTCTCCTGGGCCAGAGACTTTAGGCCTATGTCTGGAACTGGTGACCCCTTTACACTTGCCTGAACAGTTTCTTTGTGCCAGCTGCACCACCAAGTGATTGGGGAATGCAACAGAAACTAGAAAAATCAAGTGACGGTAACTGGTTTTTTGGCCAACTGCTCGTGATGTTTTCTTGATAGTTCATTCCTTCACATAGTGTGTCGTTAACTGATGATATGCTATGTTAATAGCCTTTGGATGGTGGCTATCTTCGACTATAAGATAGCTGCCACATATTCAATGTTACCATTGGATTCCTAGACCCCTAAAACGTGGGTATAGGCGTTAAAACTGTATTGATATCTTTACTACTTAATGAGATATTCAGCAAAATAGCTTGTCTATGGCGGCCATCTTAGATTTCAAGATGGCAGCCAACAATTTTCAAACATTTTATGTCCCCATTGGATTCCTAGAGCCCTAAAATATAGGTATAGGCGTTTCAACTGTCTCGATCTCTGTACTAGTTAAGGAGATATTTAACAAAACAGGTCCACAATGGCGGCCATTTTGAAATCCAAGATGGCCACCATACGAGGTGCAATTTCCGGTGGCCCCTAGACTAAAAATCTTTGTATTGTGTTACTCTAACCATGTGCCAAGTTTCATGCTTTTAAGGGAACGTGCACAATCGACCTGTTTTTTGGAGCTAAGACGCCCCACTTTTAAAGTATGTGATCTTAAAAATATCACATACTTTGATTGCACTGAAAATGTAAGATATTATATATATTAATTGTAAAGAACACTTTGACTTCTATACAAAGTTTTAAAATATACTTACTTTGATTTTATGTCAGGGCCGTAGCTAGCATGGGGGCAAGGGGGGTAGTTGCCCCCCCCCCCCCGAAAAAATTCGGAAAGCATTATAGAAAGTTAAAGGAAAGGAGTTTTAGACTATTAACTACTCAGTTGCAACCCCCCCCCCCAAAAAAAAAAAAAAAAAAAAAAAATATCCTAGCTACGGCCCTGTATGTAGTGTATTATACTCCCCCCCCCCCCTCCCAGCTCCTTACACTGTGGTTTTAAACAAATATGTATAAATAATATTTTCTTATAATTACCATTTGTGACACCCAATAGCCGATGTGTATTTTTGTCCTGGGGTGTCGATAAATATTCATTCATTCATTCATTCATTCATTGTTTCTTTCTACCGCCAAATTAGTTGTGATCCATGTGAAAATGCTTAGTGAATCACCTGTAATACTATATAGCTCTTTGACAGTAATGCTAATATGAATACATGTTGTTATCCTGATTCGGGCATTTTCGTTTAATTCGGGCAGAAACAAGCCTCCTCCCCCCCCCCCCCCATCCCGTCCTCCCCCACAGACACCCTGCTAAAATGGGAATATAGGCCCTAATTATTAAACATGTTACTGCTAGTGCCTCTCTTTTAAATTCCATCCCGACTAAAACGTCTTGAAGACAACAAGACAAACATCACCTTCAAAAATTAAATTAATTTTTATTTCAGTTTTCCCTCTCAACTGTCCTGAACCGGCACCTGTTGCCAATGCTTACCGTATTTGGGGAGGAGGAACAGCCGGAAATAACGTCACATACATCTGTCTTTACGGCTACAACCACACTTCCGGTGATCTGACCAGAATATGCGATAAGACCAATGGTCAATTTAGCGGCACGGAACCAGTTTGTACACGTAAATATATTTTATTTAAACATTTGCTGGATCTGTCAAATGTCATGTATGTGGTTGGAGACTCGTGCGTTCAGAAATTTTAGCCCTGGGTAGTATTACAAAAACACGTAAAATGAAGTTTTGGTGTTATTTATTTATTTATTTACTACTACTACTACTACTACTACTACTACTACTACTACTACTACTACTACTACTACTACTACCACTACTACTACTACTACTACCACCACCACCACCACCACCATCACCATCATCACCACCACCACTACCACCATTATTATTAATATTAATAATAATAATAATAATAATAATAATATTATTATTATTATTACAATTATTATTGTTATTATTATTATTATTATTATTATTATTATTATTATTATTATTATTGATATCAGCTGATTATACAATAGTAATGACCAAGGGATAAGCAATATAAATATGTAAGCTATAACTAATTTGAATCACTTTTTTTTAGAAAATATAAATAATTAATTGAAACTCAAAAGGCAGTACTTCTCCAAAACATATTTTTAAGCTTCCAGCAAGCAGGCATAAGGCCTTTGGTAGATATCCCTATTGCGGATGCTGGTTTTACGAAAACTAAATTTAAATGCCATATGTAAGATTAAATATTCCATAACGAATCTTGGCAGATGGTTCATAGTAATTGTAAATGGTTATATCTTATATGAATAGTTGATTGAACCATTTTTGTGTTTTCCGCCCCTTTCACCGCCCGCCCCACCGCGTTTTATTTTTATACTCCCTTCTTTAGGCGTAAAAATAAAAATTGTGTGTTTCCGGTTTCCCGACCGACCCTAATTTTACGCTGCGACCCTAAAAAAATTTGACTACCAAAAAAAAAAACCCAACATCTACCGCAATTTTTGCAGACAGGTTATATGCAGTATATCAAGAACACGGTTAAAAAAGAAAGAAAAAAAGTTCCTACCTACCTACCTACCCTATTTTTTCCAGAGATGAAACCTGAAACACACATATATAAAAAAAAAATTGGCTTTATTTTTCAGCAACCTACTGTATTGAATTGAAAGAATTGAAATATATTTTATTCCACTCAGCTTCATTTCTATCCACTCCGCTTTTTCAAAATGCGCAACTGTTTTCACACATTGTAAACAAACAAAATCGATCTCGCTAAGCTATTAACTCGACATGAGTTTTTAATAGCCTCTATTATATCCCATAGCAGTATCTTTTTAACTGTTTCATACAAACAATAAAAGTTATATTTCCTTTGAAGAGTACAAACATTTATTTTATTGTTATCGTGTCTGCAATCTCCGGCTGAAAAACTAGTTATTTGACGCCAAATTTGGCACGTGATTAGAACGCTGATTCTGGGTTTTTCGTCCCATGACTTTTGTCAACAAAAATTTAAGATGCAGATTCATTTGTTTATTCGTCAGTTCCTACTAAACGATTAAAAACTTCATTTTGTTTGGAATATCACTGCTAATAAAAACACCGGAAGTGGTAGTGTTCATTATCTGTCATGCACAGAACTCTGGCGAAATCGGAGGTTGTGCCCACAACAGAAGTGCTTGAACAGTTCTCTGATGGAAGCATGCCAAAAATTACCACCACCCCACCCCCCACCCCCCACACAGTGTTCATTTTTAAATTGATTTATCTTGAGTGTCAACTAATATTTACACCGCTTTTATAAAGACAAAAATACTTTTTTTTTATCATCATTATCAATGCGATCGATTCATTTGAAGAAGATAAAAAAAGAGAACAGAAAAATGTTGTCCCACATTAGGGATCACTTTCAATAAATTAAATAAATCATAAATTTCAATCTTGAAACAAACTCACTGCGGTTATATTTGTGTAAAACCGATATTACGGAAACTGTCAGCATCTCGAGCAACTGAGTTAATAGCGTGATAAACGCACGTGTGCCAATTTCACAAAACAAAGTAAGCCTTGTTTTGCACGTACACGTAAACTACGACTAAACAATTTGTATTACTAGTATAGTAGAACAAATATAGTTAAAATTACATATATTTCATTTTCGTTTATCCTTAAAATGTTTCATCTTCTGTAATGCTGTAGTTTTCTGCGTGAGATAGACTGTGACACCAAACATATGTAAATGTATGCCCGGTATAATTGTTAATCGTAGACATAAACTTACGATGTTTTGTGAAATAGGCCCACAGTAGGTCGTAGCTTTCGGCCGAATGCTGGAAAGCTCAAGAAAATAGATGGTTGTCATCGAAGAGAAGCGAAGCTAAATTATTATACGATGTTTTCGATGCCAAGTTAAGAAATCAAACGGTTCGTGTCTGTTTTTGAACATTTTAACTGGCTTTTGGGCACAAAGCACCTGAAATGGGCCGATTTTGCCATGCTAAATTCGAACCCTGATCCTGAGTCACTGTAGTTTTGTACAAAATACATCCATGACTGACTGAAAGGTATGGTTATCTTATACCTGTTTTAACGATCTTAAGGCCATAGGAATGGCAAGAGAGCGTAAATTTCCTCTCTCTTTTTTTGCCAAAAGAAAATATTTTGTTTTATTCTCGTTTTGTTTTGTTTGTTTGTTCTTGTTGTTATTTTTGTTTGTTGTTGGGTTCTTTTTTTTTTCTTCTTTTTTTTTTCTTTTTTTTTTTTTTGTTTTTTTCTTCTTTTTTTTTTTTTTGGGGGGGGGGGGGTTTTCTTCTTATATGTTTTGTTTGTTTGGGTTTTTTGGAGGGGATACGGGGTGGGTGGAGGGTTTGTTTTGTTCTTTTTTTTTCTTCTTTTTTTGTGCTGTTTTTGGGTTTATTACTGTTGTTTTGTTTGTTTGGTTCTTTTTTTCTGCTTTTATCTTTTTGATTGTTTTCTTATTCTTTGATATAGGGCAATTCCACGGTAAATGACGCAACATTCAGACGATTTTTAACATTTTTATTATTTTATTTCTTTAAAAGTATTCAATAAAATTCTTAAGAGTCTTTTTTGATTGCAATAACTATGACATATTACAGACATGTCAAAATAATATTTGATTGCATACAATCTCGATCAACTATAATCACAAATGAAGTGTGGGTAACTGACGCAACACAAAAAAGTCACTTGTATTTGACATGTCTTTGAATTTGCCAAAATTCTCTAAACCTGAAGCATCACGTTTTTAGGTACCAACAGAAATTGGTAGTGCACAAGTAATCTCTGATCATAAGACCAAGTAACCAATGTTTTCTACAAGGAATGTTTTACTAACGTTTTTTAATGGGTAAAAGTAACTGACGCAAAATCTGTGAATAATTAAAACTTACAAGAGCATATTTTAAAAATGAAACATTTGTCTTTGTAACAAATACATAAATTTCAAAATGTAATTTAAAAAAAAGAAGAACATGGACTTGTCCCATCCATGCTCAAAGCAAATTATTATTATTTTAATATGCATATACCTGGATTGATCATGATGAATTTTACTTGTAGAATGCAAGAAACTGAATTTTAGGACATCAGGTTTTCACAATTTTCCACCCCCATATAATAATATAGTTCTCAGTCACTCGTGTTCTCGGTCTGCAACATGTAATCATATAGTTCTCAGTCACTCGTCTTCTCGGTCTACAACATGTAATCATATAGTCCTCAGTCATTCGTCTTCTCGGGCTACAACATGTAATGATATAGTTCTCAGTCACTCGTCTTCTCGGTCTACAACATGTAATGATATAGTTCTCAGTCATTCGTCTTCTTGGTCTACAACATGTAATGATATAGTTCTCAGTCACTCGTCTTCTCGGTCTACAACATGTAATGATATAGTTCTCAGTCACGCGTCTTCTCGGTCTACAACATGTAATGATATAGTTCTCAGTCACTCGTCTTCTCGGTCTACAACATGTAATGATATAGTTCTCAGTCACCCGTGTTCTCGGTCTACAACATGCAATGATATAGTCCTCAGTCACCCGTGTTCTCGGTCTACAACATGTACTGATATAGTTCTCAGTCACCCGTCTTCTCGGTCTACAACATGTAATCATATAGTTCTCAGTCACCCGTCTTCTCGGTCTACAACATGAAATCATATAGTTCTCCAACATGTACTGATATAGTTCTCAGTCACTCGTCTTCTCGGTCTACAACATGTAATAATACAGTTCTCAGTCACTCGTGTTCTCGGTCAACAACATGTAATAATATAGTTCTCAGTCACTCGTGTTCTCGTACATGGTTGTTATGTTTGGACATTATTGATTTTCTTCGTACAACACATAACAATATGTTAGTTAGACACCACGTTGTTTTGTTGTGTACATTTATAGTGTGGGGATTATTGTAATCTTCTTATAAATACGACTTATACAGGCTTGATTAAATTGCCTCAAAACATCGTGTCATTTCAAAGAACACCCCCCCCCCCCCCCACAACAAAAACATAACTCGACACCACCCCACCCCGCCTTGATTAAATATGGTTAAACAAATTGTGCCATTTCAAAGAAAAAAGAAAAACAACAGCAAAAACATAACACCACCCCATCCCACCCCGCCAAAAAGAAGAAGTAAAACGATATATATATATTTACAAAGATCAAACCAATATGGACAAATAACGATTATATATTTATTTTCAAAATGCCAAACAAAACCTCAAGAAACTTAAAGCATTTTCCGGATGTATAATAGTGACAAAAGGGTGATTTTCTCAAAAACCTTTTCTCCTAGCAAGGAACAAAGATGCTCATAGACCTATTGTCTGTTCAATCATAAAAAAGCCAAACACATTTTGCTATTGCATTTAATTCCTTTTCAGTATTGTTTTTCTTTATATACTCGTGAAAACAAACCCAAACCCAAACACATTTTATATATTATCCTTCATCAAACAATTTTATTATTTTATTTTAAAACGAATCTCTGTATGTTTTGCATGGAAGTTCTTTTTTCTGTCAATACAAAGAGTTATTTGCATAACAAAAGCATCATTCTAAATAATGCTTCTTTTGATCTTCTATCGACCGACATCGGCGTTAAACCTTTATTTGACGATCGTATAACATAATTCAAAGGACATTACAGTGTTCTTGTATTTTGTAGCAAAAACCAACTTCGACTATAACTAATTGAACAGTTAGAGTTTGTAGTGTTTAATGACACCACTAGAGCATATTGATTTATTAATTATCGGCTAATGGATGTCAAATTTTGGGTAATTAGTAATATTAACACATAGTCTTAGAGCTCGAGGAAGCTCGTTACATATATCCATTAGTAGCAAGGGATCTTTTATACGCACCATCCCACAGACAGGATAGCACACACCACCACCTTTGATATATCAGTCATCGTGCACTGGCTGGAATGAGAAATAGCCCAATGGGACCTTCGACGGGGCTCGATCCTAAACCGACCGCGCATGAAGCGAGCGCTTTACCACTGGGCTACGTCCCGCCAGCCTAATTGAACAGATAATGATTATACAATGTCAATGAGAAACTGAAGACAATCTGTTGTATTCGCCATTCTCAAGAATACCACGACCAGGAACTATTTAACGAAATTACGTCAAATGTATGATTACCGATAGACTCAGGGTTTCCGCCAGCGGGTACGATTTAGAGTGTGTTTTGTTTAACGACACCACTTGAGTACGTTGATTAATTAATCATCGGCTATTTGATGTCAAACATTTGGTAGTTCTGACACATAGTCATCAGAGGAAGCTCGGTACATTTTTCCTAATGCAGCAAGGGATATTTTATATACGCTTTCCCACAGACAGGAAATCACATACCACGGCCTTTGACAAGTTGTGGTGCACAGGTTGGAAAAAAACAAAAACAAACCCAATCAGTTGAATGGATCCACCGAAGTGGTTCAATCCTGCGACGCAAACACCTCAAGCGAGCACTCAACCAACTGAGCTAAATCCCGCCCACCAGTGGGTACGGAGTGTAAAATTACGTACCCTAAAATCGTGAATATTAATGGATATATTTGTATAATTTCAGATAGATGATAGGAAGAGACATATTTGTTTTAATTTGTCAAAGAACATGAAATGCAGTGTCCATAACATTTCAAACCTATATCCACCTTGTAGGGGCACGTATGGTCTGGTTTGTTTTTTATTACGTACCCTCAAATGTTTTTTTTTTTGTGTGCTCGTTTTTGTTTGTGTTTGTTTTGTTTGTTGTTTTTGCAGAAAGTCTGATGGTTTAGCATTCCTAAACTTGCTATGTAAACTTTGTAATACTGATATTGGAGATGAACACCATTATTTATTCATTGTAAAAATCTAAATATTTAAAACAGTAGAAGACAAAATATATATAAAATATTATAGAACTAATCCTAGATTGTTTAAAATGAAAGGTATACTGTTTATGCAACCATTATCGAAAACAAACGCGCTTTATTTGGTTTTTAACAATCTAGTCTTGACGTTTCGCCTTCACACATTTTAGCTATTTTGCTTACATACCCTATGTTCATTGTTAACTAAAGATATTATATATATATATATATATATATATATATATATATATATTGATGCCTGTTCCTGTCCTGTACGTTAACTATGTATTTACACTGCCCTCTTGTTACATCTTTTAATATGTGTGTGTTGTTAAATAAATGCATCAGAATCCGTCCAGTTGGCATTTTAAAGTGCGTCTCGAAATCGTCTTTAAGAACTGAACACTGTCAGGATGCTTCATTTTCTGGCAAAAAAAACATGTGAACTATTTTTCTCGTTCCCGACGCATATTTATTTTCGGTCATACTTTTTGAGTGTTTTTCATATTTTGATATTTATAACACTAGACAAGAAGTAAAATTGTTTTCTGTCGTAATACATTCGTTTGTCATTTCCATCGAATATTTGAATACCATTTTCAGACCGAATACCATTAAAATGTTTACGCGACACAGATCGTTGTGTGCTGGCGTTACACTAGTGAGAAAGATAAATGCATTAATATTAGGGGAGACTATTGCGGCCAGTTTTACTATTGCAATAGTATTGCGATGGTTAAACTACTATTGTGATGGTATTGCAATAGTGATAGTACAATTGCAATAGTATTGTGAATTGTTAAATCGCTTGATAACAGTAATATAAATAGATATTTTGCAAAACTATTTACTTCAATCTTCTAATATATGTGTATGTATGTATTGGTGTATTTATGTATGTATGTATGTATGTATGTATATATGTATGTGTGTGTATGTGTGTGTGTTTGTGTGGGTGTACGTGCGTCTGCACTTGTGTGTGTGTGTATGTCTGTGTTTGTACTTAGTTATTTGTAATAATGTCACATGGTAGTGAAATGATATTTAATAAATTTATAATATAAAGACCCCACATTGTTGTTGTTATGCTATATTTTCTATGGTGTCCAATGTTTTTGTCGAAAGATCAACTTATTATTAGGCTATTTATTTATGGTTTCGAATGTTTGCAGAAAAATATAATTTTTTTGGTTTCCAATATCTGTGTAGAAAACTTAACTTGACCACGTGTTTTGACTTTAATTACGACCACTATGCAGTGACAATATCGCCGCCTGTTGAAAACAATATCTGAGCGCACCGACGTAGCAGGGACGCAGAGGTATGTCTTTGCAATGATGGATAACGATGAATATCTTTGATTATTTTACTCCACTAGATCAAAGGATTTCATTATGTATACTATCAAAACTATCGATAGTGGAGCAAATAATTGCGATAGTTAATTGAATAAACTATCGTTGCATCGCTATCGATACACTGACTATTGCAATATATCGACTGTTCGATGTATTGTTACACCACTAATTAATATGAGGGTTTTTTGTTGTTGTTGGTGTTGGGTTTTGTTTTGTTTGTTGGGTTTTTTACCAACTGTGTTTAAATTGTTTTTCAGTTGACTGCGGCAGGCCAGCTGATGTTACAGGCGCCACGTTTGTCAGCAATTCAACTTGGGGCGGTGACGCCGTCGTTTACCAATGCTGGGATGGGTTCACCCCAGTGAGAAATTCGGAGAAAAGAATATGTGATGAAGCTGAAGGGAAGTGGTTGGACAATCCACTCGTCTGTTCGGGTAAACGTACAACTCAATATATACAGAACAACAAGAGACATGCAAACGTTCATTGAATTTATTTACAATTATTCAGTGTCAGTTCCATTATTTTTGTATATATTTAAATTATCAATTTCTTATGAAATATTTTAACCGTTTTGACAGTCTATTTACTCTTACAGTCTATATATTGGTCTAATTCTATGCATGCTCTTATATAGTATAATATTTAATAGTGTTCAACGTCAGATGCTTGCACCCATGAATTGAATTTCTTAGGCCAGTTTAACCAGTTGACATAGTGTTCTTTGTTAGGTTGTGTCATCATCATCTCAACCTGGTGGGGGGGGGGGGGGGGGGGGGAAGACGCTGAGGGGTTGACACCTCGCCAATGTTAATCCTATGGGCGAAAGTTGGCCTGAACCATCAGTTTTGCCACCAGCACTAGCGACGTCAATCTTGAAATTCACTGTGAGAAAATAAGTATAAAATGAATCTCATCTTCAATATTTCCTCTACATCTCATAATTTACAAATTCGTTTTTCGACATTTAAGCAATGAGAATGTAAATTATATTTTGTTAGAATGCATCTATATTTTAATAATAATATTTTTTTAAATATAGTTGAAGATAAAAAATGTCAACAATGTCTTTGTAGAGAATACATTTTGGACGTTACGTTTTGGTCTTTAGCTCCGTTTCTCTCAAACTATTTTTCCTACATCAATGAAACTTAGTTTACAGCTGCACTCAATGCATGATTTAAGAGAATTGAAATTTATTAAATTAAAACTTTAATTTATTGTGTAAAATTAAATATTTTAAAGTTTGATTTTTGGTTTGTTTGTTTGTTGTTGTTTTTTTTTGTTTTTTTTATTTTAAGCATGTATTGAGATGAACATCTATCAGTAACACGGAATACTCGGCTGTGTACCAAAGTGAAACCGTTATAATAAGCTGGCCTTCCAGTCTCTAAAATTGCTATTTTCTGATCAGTAACACGGAATACTAGGCTGTGTACCAAAGTGAAACCGTTATAATAAGCTGGCCTTCCAGTCTCTAAAACTGCTATTTTCTGATCAGTAACACGGAATACTAGGCTATGTACCAAAGTGAAACCGTTATAATAAGCTGGCCTTTCAGTCTCTAAAATTGCTATTTTCTGCTATTCAACCGATATATAGGGCGGGACGTAGCCCAGTGGTACAGCGATCGCTCGATGCGCGGTCGGTCTGGGATCGATCCCCGTCGGTGGACCCATTGGGCTATTTCTCGTTCTAGCCAGTGCACCACGACTGGTATATCAAAGGCCGTGGTATGTACTACCCTGTCTGTGGGATGGTGCATATAAAAGATCCCTTGCTGCTAATCGAAAAGAGTAGCCTATGAAGTGGCGACAGCGAGTTTCCTCTCATTATCTGTGTGGTCCTTAAATAAAATATTTCTTTCTGTCACCCGATATATTTATTAGGAGGTAATATGCAGTTTGGAACTAACGAGTGAAACCTTGAAACACTCTTTTAGGTGTTGTAAACCTGACAACCAATGTCATCACGTCACAGAGCTCGACCAAGGTCAAGGACAGCAAACAGTCGTACGACTCTGACGTCGCCGTGGACGGCAGCGCGTTCTGTTCTAGCACTGATGTCGAGACGAGTCCGTGGTGGTCGGTGTCGTTCGGCGCCGGTGTCTACGAAGTGCACCGCATTGTCGTGCATTTACAGTCTGCACTCAACAGTAAGAGGATTAGAAAATGCAACCTCATCGAGGAGTGGGGAAAATGACCTGGGCAAAATAAATGTACACATCACCGCGGGGTCCCCTGTAGCGTGAACCGCAGCACGTGTTTCATGTGCTACTAGGTTAAACCGGCTGTGGGCAGATCTAGGTTTAGATGGAACTAACTGGCACCATGTAGAATGACGAAAAGATAGTGGGGGGTTACTGGGATAAGGGGTGGGGGTGGGGGGTGGGGGGGTATGCCGAAAATTGTATTCTACGTCTATTACTTATCATCCAAAATATATTTACTGAAATCCAACAACCTGAGTAAAGGGATGCTCACGCAAGGCTTTTGGACTGGTATGTATATTCAACGATATATAATGCATATTACTGCTTAATATCAACAAGTATATATTTATATCTAACGGGCACAGCCATTTTGTTGCACCCCAGTGGCGAGCCGATGGTTACGTAATATTTAACGCGTCACGCCAGGAATTAGTCTTAGAACTAAAGAAAGAAACGTACCTAATTTTTGCGCAATGTTCTGTAATAGTAAGTCAGCAATAAATATGTATTATTTTACAATACAAAATAAACCACCATTTTGAAAGTGTCGAAATAACTGTATCATGTTTTGTCCATGCAACAAGCTACGTATTGCCATGGTCTATACCAGTACTTCCAGTGGGGTCCACCTGTGATTCCTGATTGGCAGGTGTAGACTTCGTAGATTGACAAGCCATTAATTACCGCCGCCTAGACACAGAATTACGTATGGCGGTATTTTTTTAACATCAAAGGGTATTGGGATATACCTGCCACCCCGTCATATTTATTGCTGTAATGACATGCCATGTACTGTATTTGCATTTGTATTCATATGTGTACCAAGCAATGTATTCCTATTAGTTGTGCCCTCCTGTAAACCATCTTACCAAAATCAGAATATGTATGTTCCCTTTACGCCGTTGTATAACGGCCTGAGTGTAATAAAGTTCTGTTCTGTTCTGTAAATCATTCCGTAAAACTCTTGATTAAGTAGACTTTCCCATTTAAAATAACAGAACTGACCAATTACGTTGTCCCAAAGAAAAGAAAAATATCACTTGGGTATCGTGAGTGGTCGTTTTTGCTCCTACGTACTCTACCAATGGGCCTAATAGTATTCACTTTTTCTTTGGATTTTGGAGAAAAATACTATAACCCCATTTCGTTCTACTAATGCAAATTGAAATATATTTAGTTAATTAGTTTATTATATTATCAAGTCATTTATGATGTTTTACAAGTCGGTTGATGAAAGCGAAGCGCCTTTTCGTAAATTATTGCGTTTGTTTACATTGTGCATACAGGAGTTGGTAGGAGCTGACGTCACATCGCCCCAAGCTAAAATACCGGAGGCAACGAAAGCAAAAGAAAATGGCTGCCCCCAGTTAGCAGGAATAATCACGTTTTTTTTTTTTTTTTTCATTAATTGTAAAATTACGTCTGATGTTAGCACTCTTTATTTCTCTTATCATTTTTTTTCTCTCAAATTTGAGGTTTTTCTCCAGCACTAGGCGGCAGTTACTATCTTGTTTCTGGTAGCACTTAGCTGCTATTCCACATGTCTTGAATACTTTTAAACATCTGTTTTCAGGCGAATCAAGTATTAATATACAAATAAAAGTCTTATTTGGAACAAAGTCAACTGTATGTCAGCCGGACGGATCACAGACGTCTCCAGTTGTGAGAACAAAGTGTCCAGATTTCGTGTATGGAAACGCTGTCAACGTAACTGGAGACACTGGAACTCCAGGCATTGCAACTGCCTTGGAAATATGTCACGTTGAGATCTACGGACGAAAACAAAGCTGTGAGTATTACTATAGATCTGTCACGTTGATATCTACGGACGAAAACAAAGCTGTGAGTATTACTATAGATATGTCACGTTGAGATCTACGGACGAAAACAAAGCTGTGAGTATTACTATAGATCTGTAACGTTGAGATCTACGGACGAAAACAAAGCTGTGACTATGACTATAAATATGTAACGTTGAGATCTACGGACGAAAACAAAGCTGTGCGTATTACTATTATATGTCACGTTTGAGATCTACGGACGAAATCAAAGCTGTGAGTATTACTATTATATGTCACGTTGAGATCTACGGACGAAAACAAAGCTGTGAGTATTACTATTATATGTCACGTTGAGATCTACGGACGAAAACAAATCTGTGTGTATTACTATTATATGTCACATTGAGATCTACGGACAAAAACGAAGCTGTGAGTACTACTATAGATATGTATCGTTGAGATCTACGGACGAAAACAAAGCTGTGAGTATTACTATTATATGTCACGTTGAGATCTACGGACGAAAACAAAGCTGTGAGTATTACTATTATATGTCACGTTGAGATCTACGGACGAAATCAAAGCTGTGAGTATTACTATTATATGTCACGTTGAGATCTACGGACGAAAACAAATCTGTGAGTATTACTATTATATGTCACGTTGATATCTACGGACGAAAACAAATCTGTGTGTATTACTATTATATGTCACGTTGAGATCTACGGACCAAAACAAAGCTGTGAGTATTACTATTATATGTCACATTGAGATCTACGGACAAAAACGAAGCTGTGAGTACTACTATAGATATGTATCGTTGAGATCTACGGACGAAAACAAAGCTGTGAGTATTACTATTGATATGTCACGTTGAGATCTACAGACGAAAACAAATCTGTATTACTATTATATGTCACGTTTGAGATCTATGGACGAAATCAAAGCTGTGAGTATTACTATTATATGTCGCATTGAGATCTACGAATAAAAACGAAACTACTTTAGATATGTATCATTGAGATCTACGAACGAAAACAAAGCTGTGAGTATTACTATAGATATGTCACGTTGAGATCTACAGACGAAAACAAATCTGTGAGTATTACTATTATATGTCACGTTGAGATCTACGGACGAAAACAAAGCTGTGAGTATTACTATTATATGTTACGTTGAGATCTACGGACAAAAACAAAGCTGTGAGTATGACTATAGATATGTAACGTTGAGATCTACGGACGAAAACAAAGCTGTGCGTATTACTATTATATGTCACGTTTGAGATCTACGGACGAAATCAAAGCTGTGAGTATTACTATTATATGTCACATTGAGATCTACGGACAAAAACGAAGCTGTGAGTTCTACTATAGATATGTGTAGTTGAGATCTACGGACGAAAACAAAGCTGTGAGTATTACTATAGATATGTCACGTTAAGATCTACAAACGAAAGCAAATCTGTGAGTATTACTATTGTATGTCACGTTGAGATCTACGGACGAAAACAAAGCTGTGAGTATTACTATAGATATGTCACGTTGAGATCTACGGACGGAAACAAAGCTGTGAGTATTACTATAGATATGTCACGTTGAGATCTACGGACGAAAACAAAGCTGTGAGTATTACTATAGATATGTAACGTTGAGATCTACGGACGAAAACAAAGCTGTGCGTATTACTATTATATGTCACGTTGAGATCTATGGACGAAAACAAAGCTGTGAGTACTACTATAGATATGTAACGTTGAGATCTACGGACGAAATCAAAGCTGTGAGTATTACTATTATATGTCACATTGGGATCTACGGACACAAACGAAGCTGTGAGTATTACTATAGATATGTCACGTTGAGATCTACAGACGAAAACAAATCTGTGAGCATTATTATTATATGTCACGTTGAGATCTACGGACGAAAACAAAGCTGTGAGTATTACTATAGATATGTCACGTTTGAGATCTACGGACGAAATCAAAGCTGTGAGTATAACTATTATATGTCACATTGAGATCTACGGACAAAAACGAAGCTGTGAGTACTACTATAGATATGTATCGTTGAGATCTATGGACGAAAACAAATCTGTGAGTATTACTATTATATGTCACGTTGAGATCTACGGACGGAAACAAAGCTGTGAGTATTACTATTATATGTCACGTTGAGATCTACGGACGAAAACAAAGCTGTGAGTATTACTATTATATGTCACGTTGAGATCTACGGGCGAAAACAAAGCTGTGAGTATGACTATAGATATGTAACGTTGAGATCTACGGACGAAAACAAAGCTGTGCGTATTACCATTATATGTCACGTTTGAGATCTATGGACGAAATCAAAGCTGTGAGTATTACTATTATATGTCACATTGAGATCCACGAACAAAAACGAAGCTGTGAGTACTACTATAGATATGTATCGTTGAGATCTACGGACGAAAACAAATCTGTATTACTATAGATATGTCACGTTGAGATCTACAGACGAAAACAAATCTGTGAGTATTACTATTATATGTCACGTTGAGATCTACGGACGAAAACAAAGATGTTAGTATTACTATAGATATGTCACGTTGAGATCTACGGACGGAAACAAAGCTGTGAGTATTACTATAGATATGTCACGTTGATATCTACGGACGAAAACAAAGCTGTGAGTATTACTATAGATATGTAACGTTGAGATCTACGGACGAAAACAAAGCTGTGTGTATTAATATTATATGTCTCGTTGAGATCTACGGACGGAAACAAAGCTGTGAGTACTACTATTATATGTAACGTTGAGATATACGGACGAAAACAAAGCTGTGAGTATGACTATAGATCTGTAACGTTGAGATCTACGGACGAAAACAAAGCTGTGAGTACTACTATTATATGTAATGTTGAGATCTACGGACGAAAAGAAAGCTGTGAGTATGACTATAGATCTGTAACGTTAAGATCTACGGACGAAAACAAAGCTGTGAGTATGACTATAATATGTCACGTTGAGATCTACGGGCGAAAACAAAGCTGTGAGTATTACAATAAATCTGTAACGTTGAGATCTACGGACGAAAACAAAGCTGTGAGTATTACTATAGATATGTCACGTTGAGATCAACGGACGAAAACAAAGCTGTGAATATTACTATAGATATGTCACGTTGAGATATTCCGGACGAAAACAAAGCTGTGAGTATTACTATAGATATGTCACGTTGAGATCTACGGTTGAAAACAAAGCTGTGAGTATTACTGTAGATATGTCACGTTGAGATCTACGGACGGAAACAAAGCTGTGAGTATTACTATAGATATGTCACGTTGATATCTACGGACGAAAACAAAGCTGTGAGTATTACTATAGATATGTAACGTTGAGATCTACGGACGAAAACAAAGCTGTGTGTATTAATATTATATGTCTCGTTGAGATCTACGGACGGAAACAAAGCTGTGAGTACTACTATTATATGTAACGTTGAGATATACGGACGAAAACAAAGCTGTGAGTATGACTATAGATCTGTAACGTTGAGATCTACGGACGAAAACAAAGCTGTGAGTACTACTATTATATGTAATGTTGAGATCTACGGACGAAAAGAAAGCTGTGAGTATGACTATAGATCTGTAACGTTAAGATCTACGGACGAAAACAAAGCTGTGAGTATGACTATAATATGTCACGTTGAGATCTACGGGCGAAAACAAAGCTGTGAGTATTACAATAAATCTGTAACGTTGAGATCTACGGACGAAAACAAAGCTGTGAGTATTACTATTATATGTCACGTTGAGATCTACGGACGAAAACAAAGCTGTGAGTATTACTATAGATATGTCACATTGAGATCAACGGACGAAAACAAAGCTGTGAATATTACTATAGATATGTCACGTTGAGATATTCCGGACGAAAACAAAGCTGTGAGTATTACTATAGATATGTCACGTTGAGATCTACGGTTGAAAACAAAGCTGTGAGTATTACTGTAGATATGTCACGTTGAGATCTACGGATGAACACAAAGCTGTGCGTACTACTACTGTATGTCACGTTGAGATCTACGGGCGAAAACAAAGCTGTGAGTATTATTATAGATATGTCACTTTGAGATCTACGGACGAAAACAAAGATGTGAGTATTACTGTAGATATGTCACGTTGAGATCTACGGACGAAAACAAAGCTGTGAGTACAATTATTCATCAATCACAGGATACAGTTTCCATTTTTGTCAAAAAGACGGGACGTAACCCAGTGATAAAGCGCTCGCCTGATGTATGGTCGGTCTAGGATCGAACCCAGTGGGTGGGCTCATTGGGCTATTTTTGGCTCCAGGCAGTGCACGACACCTTGTATGTTAAAGGCTGTGATATGTGCTATCCTGACTGTGGGATTGTGCATATAAAAGAAAAATATATCGGGTTTTCTCTCTAAGACTATATGTTATGATTACCAAATGTTTGACATTCCATTTTGTCAAGTGCGCTAGGGGTGGGGGGTGGGGGGAGGGCACATGGACCAACTCGGGCAACCCAACAAAACTTAAAAAACAAGAAAGAAGAAGCATTAGAATATAACTAGGAGGTCTGGTCCCATGCCCCTTGGATCCACCATTTTGGATTCTATTCCATTTTATATTGCATGTGGATTTTCTGTTACACATTGTTTTTCAAAAATAAAACTTCTCTCTCGTATAATGCAGTCCATCGTAACTGTGTACTTGGTATCAGGTCAGGTCAGGTTATAGGGTTTTACGTGCACATTCAGAGCAAGCTGTTGTAGCGCACGCCTGTCGTGGGCACAAGAGCCGGCTTTGGCCGGCTCCTCCGTCCATGCCAGGAAATGGGGGGGGGGGGGGGGAGGAGGGACCGCCTACACTGGCAGGTGCAAGGGAGCACCAGCAGCCCGATTGAATCGGTAGCAGGCGGGTGTGGGTGGTGGTGGTGCTATGGAATTTGAATGGAGCCGTTAATGCCAAAGAGAAAAGGTGCGCAGTTTTGTTGAGGAAATTTGGCGCAATTTTGAACGGTCGGTCGAAAGGTAAATGGTCTACTTGGTATCAGGGGTTATTTCCATTTATAGGCCATGATGATGTCGTCGGAAGACTCCGGCATGATTCGTAAATATGGTATAAAATTCAAAACGTACCCAAACTGAAACGTACCCAACCAAAGCGTACCATTTCATTTAAGTTTTTTTTAATCAAAATGTACTGACTTTTTGATGGTTAAAAACGTACCCATGCCAAAACCTATCTTACACAGGTCAAAACGCACTTTTCTCTCTTTTTAGTTGTGTGTGTCTTTGTACCGGTTTAAAGGTTTTTGTTCTTTTTTCTTCTTTTTTCTTCTTTTTTTTTCTCTATTAATTACAGTAATATGGCTTTATTGGCCTTTTACCTGTTCCTAAAATTGTTACATTTAAATAAATAGTAAAATTCATCCCCGGTGTCTTTGCTCAAATATTTAACGTAGCCGACGATTCATTTAAATGTGCTCAAGCGTTGTCGTTAAACAAAACAAAACGTCACTTTACAGCTGGCTGCGACAGGCCTGACGTCATCATCGGCGCACGACCAATGTTTGGCAACACCGACTTTCGGTCTACTGCGGACTATGCGTGTGAAACCAGAATAGGGTTTGAATATCTGCGCGGCAGCACTGCAACCACGTGCTCACTAGCCGACAGTGAGTGGACAGAGCCAACCATCAAATGCAAGGGTGAGACTTAACAGGTTCACTTGAAACAGGGCATTGGGGGTGGGGGTGAGGTGGTGGGGGTGGAGCAGCATCTAGCCCAGTCGGTAGAGCACTCGCCTGAAGTACTTTGATCGCGGGATCGAACCCTGAGGACACAGGGGACCCATTCTCTCATTGTGTTTTTCCCAGCCAGGGGCGGGTCGTAGCCCTAGGGGTAAAGTGCTAGCCTGATGCGCGGTCGGTCTAGGATCGATCCTTGTTGGTTGGCCTATTGGGCTATTTCTCGTTCCAAAATGTGCACCACGACTGGTATATCAAAGCCCAGGGTATGTGCAATGTCCTGTCTGTGAGATGGTGTATATAAAATATCCCTTGCTACTAATGGAAAAATGTAGCGGGTTTCCTCTCTGACATTATATGTCAGAATTACCAAATGTTTGACATGCAATAGCCGATGAAGAATAAATCAATGTTTTCTAGTGGTTTCGTTAAACAAAACAAACTTATTATTATTATTATTATAAAAACCGGCCTCGGTGGCGTCGTGGCAGGCCATCGGTCTACAGGCTGGTAGGTACTGGGTTCGATTCCCAGTCGAGGCATGGAATTTGTAATCCAGATACCGACTCCAAACCCTGAGTGAGTGCTCCGCAAGGCTCAATGGGTAGGTGTAAACCACTTGCACCGACCAGTGATCCATAACTGGTTCAACAAAGGCCATGGTTTGTGCTATCCTGCCTGTGGGAAGCGCAAATAAAAGATCCCTTACTGCTAATCGGAAGAGTAGCCCATGTAGTGGCGACAGCGGGTTTTCTCTCAAAATCTGTGTGGTCCTTAACCATATGTCTGACGCCATATAACCGTAAATAAAATGTGTTGAGTGCGTCGTTAAATAAAACATTTCTTTCTTTCTGGATTAAAAATCCCATGCCTCGACTGGGATCCGAACCCAGTACCTACCAGCCTGTAGACCGATGGCCTGCCACGACGCCACCGAGGCTGGTTCATGCGAGATAAGGAATTGATACTATCCAAAGCACCACTGTTTGCAGGGACAAAAATGTCAGTACGCACAGATCTTCCACGACAGCTGAAGGCGGGCCGGAGCGAACTAGCTAAGATCGCATTTAAACTTCGGAATGAAAACAAATGGAAAACGAGAATTAGATTGGACAATGTCAAAGTTGTGCTGGAAATCAAAGAAACTGAGACGACAGGATGGCATCAGTATAAGTGATTGAGATAGTAGTGATTGAGATAGTAGCTTAATTGTGTTGACTTCCGGTTTACAATTTCAGTTCCGGTGATTTGTGTTTGAAATATTGTGAAAAGGTTTTCATATGGAAGAAGAATAGGCACTATGGTTAGAACTGAGGTATATTTGTGTTGACTTCCGGTTTACAATTTCAGTTTTGGTGATTTTTGTTTATCGTTTTCTTTTTTGGGGGAGACTGAAATATTGTGAAAAGTTTTTCATATCAGATAATCCTGATAATGAATCAATTAAATGATAATAATAATGTTATATGGAAGAAGAATTGACACTAAGGTTAGAACTGAGGTATATTTGTGTTTACTTCAATCTCCGTTTTCAGTTTCGTTTGAGTGTCTTTATAGTGTTTCTATAGTGTTTTATTCCTATTAGATTGCCTTTACAGTTTACTTTGTGGAAAAATAGATCCAACTGAAAAGTTGTTTTCCTTTATCATTTAAGACATGTTGTAGAAAGACAGTTATTATGATTATATTGAGGACATGTGTTATTCAATATTCATAAATATATACTTATTGGTGAATTTCTGGAGGAAGAAAGACATTACGATTATTCTGAGGACTGTTATTAATAATTATTTACAAACTTATAGTTAGTGTTATGCACTGGTGACATTTTGTTTGATTAGGTGCATGTTATCCCTATTATTCTTTACAGTGGCAGTGACTGAAGGAGTATATGGTAATGTCAGAAATACATGCACATATACTCTGCCAAGTATGCTATAACAGGTACCATTTTACCACTCGTTATAGAAGATCATACATGTACAACACAAGGACCAACAGTAATGCTAATTAACGATCCACATTTTGTTTATTTGTTGTTGGGTTTTTTTTAAATTTGTAATTACTCCCAGCTGAATAGACCACTGCATTTGTAATTACTCCCAGCTGAATAGACCACTGCATTTGTAATTACGCCCAGCTGAATAGACCACTGCATTTGTAATTACTCCCAGTTGAATAGACCACTGTATTTGTAATTGGTTATGTACTTCTAACATCATCAGCTGATTGGTCCAACTACTTTTAAACTTTGCTGTGATCATACAGACAACCAGTGAAACAGACTGAAAATCATTTATAGTTAGATCATTTTGTTGTTGATTCTTGTGCTGTATATCTCATACCAGGAGTTTACTTTTCCCATGCTATTTTAATCGTCATGCAACCTTTATTTTATTATTACTTTTTCCATTTATTTTTTGTTTGTAGTTTTTTAATCTTTATGTTGTTGACCATACCAGAAGTTCTAGCTTTAAAATACATAAACATATTGATGAGTACATACATGTATTTGTATTTATGTATGCAAGATACTATTCTTAACGTAAGTATTGATTGGTGCCTTACAAATTACACAAAAATGCCCTTTTTTCTGTAAAATGGATATGAATATAAAAATAGTTAGTTTAAACTGTAGAGGTTTAAATGATTTTTTTAAAAGGAAACAGATATTCCATTTTTTAAAAAGTAAAAAAGCTTCAATATATTGTCTCCAGGATGTGCACTTTACCAAAGAATTAGAACAAATTGTTAAACAACAGTGGGGTTATTCGGAATGCTATTTTAGCTCGTTTAAATCTAATGCTCGGGGAACAGCAATATTATTTAATAACAATTTTTAATTTAAAGTAAATCCGATACAGGAAGATAAAAATGGTAATTATCTTGCACTGAGTGTTGAAATAGACAAAGACTCTTACACGTTGATTAGTGTTTATGGTCCCAATTTAGATAAACCTACTTTTTATAGCAATTTAATTAATATAATTGATAAATTAGATAGTAAATTTGTTATTTTATGTGGTGATTGGAATTTTCAACACTTGATTTGTACAATTATAAAACAGTTAATAATCCAAATGCACGAGAAAAAATATTGGATATGATAGAAATATTTGACTTAAAAGATCCATGGAAAGAACATAACCCAGTTTCAAGGCGATTTACTTGGAGACAGACTACACCCTTGAAACAGTCACGGTTAGACTATTTTTTAATATCACATAATTTAGTATCATTAGTTGTTTCTACAAATATTCATCCCAGTTTTAAATCTGATCATTCACTTATTGAATTAACATTAAAAATTAATGAAATAGAAAGACGAAAGGGTTTTTGGAAGTTTAATAAGTCATTACTTGAAGATAAGGAATTTGTAAAGTTGATTAAAGAAACTATAAATGTAATTGTTGAGCAATACAAAAATAAAACTAATGACGAGACTATAAACCAATTCACAATCAATGATCAGCTTTTATGGGAGACCTTACTACTTATGATTCGGGGGAAGACAATATGGTATTCACTGATGATTTTTTTTTTTTACAATAAATAGACAAAAAGAGTTAGAAATTGAACTTGATAGACTAACACACAAAAAATGGTGATACAGAAGATATTAATGTTAAAAACAAACTGATCCAAAATGTTAAATTAATTAATGTTGAAATTGAAAAAATGAGTTGCATAAGAGCTAAAGGGAATTTTGTTAGATCAAAAGCAAGATGGGTTGAGAAAGGTGAAAAACCCACAAAATATTTTTTAAATTTAGAATGTAGAAATTTTCTAAATATATCTTTTGTAGAATTAGAGACAAATGATGGTCAAACAATCAAAGACACGGTGAGTATAATAGAGGAAACTAAGTCTTTCTTTAAAAAAACTTTATTAAAAAAAACCAGTAAGTGAAGTAAACTCAGAAGAACTCTTTTCATACAATGACTCGAGTGAGTTTACAAAATTAGGCCCAGCTACTTCTGAACGTCTGGAAGGTATACTATGTTATGATGAAATCCTACAAGCTCTTAAAATTATGAAAAATGAAAAAGGGCGTGGCCCTGATGGATTTACAGTAGAAATTTAAAACAAAAATTGGAGAGATCTAAACAAATATCTAATAACTTCTTTAAATTATGCATATGATAATGGAATGCTCTCAGTTACCCCAAAACAAGGTTTAATAACCTGTATTCCAAAAGCAAATAAAAACAAGAAACTTAAAAAAAATTGGAGACCTCTCTCTTTATTTAACGTGTCTTATAAATTAGCATCAGCTGCTATAGTCCGAAGAATAAAGTCGGTCCTTCCAATTATTATAAGTGAAGAACAAAAGGGATTTCTATCAGGTAGATTCATTGGTGAAGTGACATGATTGGTATATGATATTATGAATTATACTGAAGAACATAATATCCCAAGCTTATTATTATTGATTGATTTCGAAAAAGCCTTTGTCTCGGTAGATTGGGATTTTATTCACAAAGTACTAACGTTTTTTCGTTTTGGAAGGTCGATTCATAAATGGGTTTACTTATTTCAGAGAGATAGTCAATCTAGTGTACTTGTAAATGGATTTGCTTCATCTTTTTTTTTAACCTAGGAAGAGGGTGTAGGCAGGGCGATCCAGTGTCTCCATATATTTTCCTTCTCTGTGCAGAAATATTAACCAGACTATTAAAAAACAATAATAATATAAAAGGAATAAAACTTGGTAACATTGATTATGTATTTACTCAATTTGCAGATGATACAACAGTAATATTAGATGGAACAGAGAAAAGCCTATATGCTACTCTGAATACTTTTAAAACAAAATCTACATTTTCAGGTCTTAAAGTGAATGTGGAGAAAACTAAAGTGATTTGGATAGGATAAAAAAAAACCGCAGTCCCTACAAATTATGTAAAGAATGGAAACCTGATTGGACAGACCAGTTTAATTTATTGGAATTAAGTTTGATGTTGATTTAGAAAATATAGTTAACATTAATTATACTGATAAAGTGAAAGCTATTGAGTCTTTAATGAATATTTGGTCAAGTAGAACTTTAACACCATTAGGAAGAACACTGTTGTAAAATCCTTATTTATGGCAAAACTAAATCATTTATTTTCGGCCATTCCAAATCCGATTACTAATTTAATACTAGAATTTCAAAAGAAACTTTTTAAATTTATATGGAAAGGAAAACCAGATAAGGTCAAACGTGTACAAATGAATTACAATATTAGAGATGGAGGTATTAAAGTTCCCAATGCCCAAATGTTTATTATGGCACAACAGATTAATTGGTTCAAAATATTATGTACAAGTTCTAATTTGAAATGGAAATTGTTAACACTAAACGTGATTGATAAGTTTGACCATATAATGGAATTTGATCCAGATTATATTGAAAAAAATATTGTGCCAATAGTAAAAAATAACTTCTGGAAAGACACTTTATTGGCTTGGTGTGCATACCTCAAAATATTTAAGAACAAACTCAGTAGTGACAATGACATACAGTCTCAATTTATTTGGTATAATGATGACATTAAAATAAATAATAAATCAGTATATTATAAAGACTGGTATGAAGCAGGGGTTAGGTATATAAATGACTTAATAGATGACAATGGTAAATGTTATACATATGAACAATTTATTACAATATATAATGTTAAAATTAATTTTATACATTACTATAGTATTTTAAGTGAAGTCAAGCGGTATTGCAAGATATATCAAATAAAACAATTCAAAATAAAACTGAAAAACCCCATTCTTCCTTACAATAATTCTAAACTCAACATAAACTGCAAAGGCAGTAAAAAGTATTATAATATATTGCTTGGATCAAGATTTAAAAAAAACCCATACAATTTAAAACGGGAAATTGAGCTAAACTGTCATTATCAAGAATACGATTGGAAACTTATGAATGCAATGCCGTTTCGCTGCACGGACAACACAGAATTAAGATGGTTTCTATACAAAATTATCCACAGAATATTACCAGATAACCGGGTTTTTTACATACCATAGGATATATCGAGTCTCCACTTTGTTCTTTTTGTAAAGATGAAATATCAACATTAATTTATTTATTTTTTGACTGTAGTAAAATTAATCCCATTTGGAAAGGGTTTACAGAATGGATCCTTGAAAAAACCGGTATATCAATAAATTTTACAAAAGAAAATGTCATGTTGGGTTTTAGAACAAGTAACAATGATCCAATTAATTTAATTATATTATTAACTAAGCAGATTATATTTAAGAGTCACTTGAAAAGTTATACATGTATTCCAAATATGGAATGGATTAAAAAAAAGAATTAAATATATATTATAATATTACAAAAAGTTTAGCCTTTTCCAAGTGTGAATATGATATATATTTTTTAATTTTAGTCAGTGTGTCATAATTTGTTTAAGGAATAAATTTAATTATTATTTATTTATTTATTTAAATTTTTTTAATTTATTATTTTTTACTTTTTTCTTTTTTTTTCTTTTCCATATTCACTTTCATATAACATTGCTGTTGTAGTAAGAATTGTATCTTGATGTTGCTATATATTGTTGTTGAATGTATGTATGTAAATGTTTATCATATGTATGTATGATTATGTAAACAAAAATGGTTAAATAAAAAAAAATCTAATAAAAAAAATCATTATCACCATCATTATCATCAATATCATTCTCAATATTATCATCATCATCATTATCATCATCATCATCATTATTATTATCATCATTATCATTATTATCATCATTATTATTATTATTATCATCATCATCAGCATCAGCATCAGCATCAGCATCATTATTATTATTATTATTATTATTATTATTATTATCCAGATTCTACTACAATAAGTAGGACCATTGTTTTTGCCAAGAATAGTCTAACGGCTGTGTTGGACATTGGAGAACTCGCTATAGCCAGCGCCATCACGATATCTCTGAAATCAAAAGGTACGTTCACTGACGTTCTAGTTTGACGTTTTTTCTACCTTATCCACAATGGAAACCCTTCTCTGATAGTAATGCAGCGTAAAGGATCGTTTTTTCTTCCTTATCCACAATGGAAACCCTTCTCTGACATTAATGCAGCGTAAAGGATCGTTTTTTCTTCCTTATCCACAATGGAAACCCCTCTCTGATAGTAATGCAGCGTAAAGGATCGTTTTTTCTTCCTTATCCATTGTGAAAACCGTTCTCTGATAGTAATGCAGCGTAAAGGATCGTTTTTCTTCCTTATCCACAGTGGAAAACCGTTCTCTGATAGTAATGCAGCGTAAAGGATCGTTTTTCTTCCTTATCCACAGTGGAAACCCCTCTCTGACAGTAATGCAGCGTAAAGGATCGTTTTTTCTTCCTTATCCACAATGGAAACCCTTCTCTGATAGTAATGCAGCGTAAAGGATCGTTTTTTTCTTCCTTATCCACAATGGAAACCCTTCTCTGACAGTAATGCAGCGTAAAGGATCGTTTTTTCTTCCTTATCCACAATGGAAACCCTTCTCTGACAGTAATGCAGCGTAAAGGATCGTTTTTTCTTCCTTATCCACATTGGAAACCCTTCTCTGACAGTAATGCAGCGTAAAGGATCGTTTTTTCTTCCTTATCCACTATGGAAACCCCTCTCTGATAGTAATGCAGCGTAAAGGATCGTTTTTTCTTCCTTATCCACAGTGGAAACCGTTCTCTGATAGTAATGCAGCGTAAAGGATCGTTTTTCTTCCTTATCCACATTGGAAACCCTTCTCTGACAGTAATGCAGCGTAAAGGATCGTTTTTCTTCCGTATCCACAATGGAAACCCCTCTCTGACAGTAATGCAGCGTAAAGGATCGTTTTTTCTTCCTTATCCACAATGGAAACCCTTCTCTGACATTAATGCAGCGTAAAGGATCGTTTTTTCTTCCTTATCCACAATGGAAACCCCTCTCTGATAGTAATGCAGCGTAAAGGATCGTTTTTTCTTCCTTATCCATTGTGAAAACCGTTCTCTGATAGTAATGCAGCGTAAAGGATCGTTTTTCTTCCTTATGCACAGTGGAAACCCTTCTCTGATAGTAATGCAGCGTAAAGGATCGTTTTTCTTCCTTATCCACAGTGGAAAACCGTTCTCTGATAGTAATGCAGCGTAAAGGATCGTTTTTCTTCCTTATCCACAGTGGAAACCCCTCTCTGACAGTAATGCAGCGTAAAGGATCGTTTTTTCTTCCTTATCCACAATGGAAACCCTTCTCTGATAGTAATGCAGCGTAAAGGATCGTTTTTTCTTCCTTATCCACAATGGAAACCCTTCTCTGACAGTAATGCAGCGTAAAGGATCGTTTTTTCTTCCTTATCCACAATGGAAACCCTTCTCTGATAGTAATGCAGCGTAAAGGATCGTTTTTTCTTCCTTATCCACATTGGAAACCCTTCTCTGACAGTAATGCAGCGTAAAGGATCGTTTTTTCTTCCTTATCCACTATGGAAACCCCTCTCTGATAGTAATGCAGCGTAAAGGATCGTTTTTTCTTCCTTATCCACAGTGGAAACCGTTCTCTGATAGTAATGCAGCGTAAAGGATCGTTTTTCTTCCTTATCCACATTGGAAACCCTTCTCTGACAGTAATGCAGCGTAAAGGGTCGTTTTTCTTCCGTATCCACAATGGAAACCCCTCTCTGACAGTAATGCAGCGTAAAGGATCGTTTTTTCTTCCTTATCCACAATGGAAACCCTTCTCTGACAGTAATGCAGCGTAAAGGATCGTTTTTTCTTCTTTATCCACTATGGAAACCCCTCTCTGATAGTAATGCAGCGTAAAAGATCGTTTTTTCTTCCTTATCCACAATGGAAACCCTACTCTGATAGTAATGCAGCGTAAAGGATCGTTTTTTCTTTTTATCCACTATGGAAACCCCTCTCTGATAGTAATGCAGCGTAAAGGATCGTTTTTTCTTTCTTATCCACAGTGGAAACCCTTCTCTGATAGTAATGCAGCGTAAAGGATCGTTTTTTCTTCCTTATCCACAATGGAAACCCCTCTCTGATAGTAATGCAGCGTAAAGGATCGTTTTTTCTTCCTTATCCATTGTGAAAACCGTTCTCTGATAGTAATGCAGCGTAAAGGATCGTTTTTCTTCCTTATCCACAGTGGAAAACCGTTCTCTGATAGTAATGCAGCGTAAAGGATCGTTTTTCTTCCTTATCCACAGTGGAAACCCCTCTCTGACAGTAATGCAGCGTAAAGGATCGTTTTTTCTTCCTTATCCACAATGGAAACCCCTCTCTGATAGTAATGCAGCATAAAGGATCGTTTTTTATGTCCGTGAATTTGTGATGCGGCGCGGCGCGGGCACGGAAACTCTTGTATTGTTAAGCATAGAATCGATTTCTTTAGTTTCATTATTGATTTAATTTTGTACTTTTTTTTCTTTTTTTTTGACGCACTAAGAAATTGACTGTAAATAAAATTTGGCTTAAATATGTCAAAATTTATATAGATTAAAAAAACGTTGTTTCACGTAACACTGACGTAAACTTTAAAATTATTAAAATAGAATAATGTTTTTAACAAATAATTCAGCACTGCATATCTGTACCCTGCAAATCCTCCCCAAATTAATACAACCATATTCAAAAGGGGAAAATGAATTTGTTTTATATAAAATAATTGTGTTATGTTTTCAGTCCCTGACCTGTCCAACCGAGGGGGACTATAGGTTTCGTCTCCGTCCTTCTGTCTGTCCATCTGTCCGTCTGTCTGTCCGTCCGTCTGTCTGGCTGCTGCCTGTCCGTCGGTCTGTCCCGCATATAGTTTCCTTGAATTTGTTTTCCGCAATGTCTGAAAATACTGAGGTGCCATTTGTGTACAGGTTTATTATGTTGAGTTACACATCACGTTTGACCTTCATTTACCCATTTACCCGGATCAATTTGACATTCATGGAAATCTAGTCATTTGATTATTTTATTTATTTTCGTGCTTATATCCAATTAAGATTCAAGCACGCTGTCCTGGGCACACACCTCAGCTATCTGGGCTGTCTGTCCACAACAATGAATTAGTTGTTAGTGGTTAGTCAGAGAGAAGAAGATGTAGTGGTCTTACACCTACCCACCGAGTCGTTAAAACTCGTTCTGGGTGGGAGCTGGTACCGGGCTGCGAACCCAGTACCTACCAGCCTTATGTCCGATGGCTTAACCACGACACCACCGAGCCGGTGAAATCTAGTCAAGAATTTATCCATGTTTAACAGAGTTATGGCTCTTGAACTTTAGGATATTATGAACATTTGTCAACAGAATATATTTTTTATTATTATTTATTATTTATTTTATTGTATATTCCCGAATTTCTTTAACAAAATATAGTTAAATATTATTGTAATCGCTTCACAATCCAGCGATGTCAATTACAGTGACGCGGAATATTGTCAATATAGTAGCCGCGACCGTCGTAAGCTTGTAGGTGCTATAGAAACTATATTTACGTCAAAAGTGTGCTATAACTGTTTTAAGTATATTATTATAGCCCATGTCATAAAGACAGAGTGGAAATATACCATATTTATGTAACCGTTTATTGTAGACCATATGGGTAATACATAAATGCTATTTCAAGGGGTTTTTTTAATACTATTTTTATGTCAACTTGTGATGGGTGAAAAATTTTTTTACAAACTGCAAAGCAATGAGTGAAAATATGGTTTTCACACATCACTCGTTGACATAAACATCGTATTGGAAAATAACCCTCCATGAAATGGGCTATTTATTATATTCATCTTTCCTAATTTATGACAATATATTTCGCTTTTTGTTAATATCTTTCGTTTATCCTATCGAAAACACGTAACGATATGATATATATCTTCATATGGAACTTTTCCAGAACATTTACTTGACCATAGACTTTTTAAAAGAAATGTGAATAAAAATTATCTTTATTTAATTAGTAAATTAACATTTATTTAATAATACTGCTATGTAATACCTAACAAAGCGATCCCCCCAAAAAATCTCACAAAAACATCCAATCGAACGCCGTTAAATTCTTACACTTATATTCAATGACAGTACATTGTGTCATTGTATTTTAGCTTCGTATTCAATTCGTTTTAGATATTTTATCTTAATTGCACTTCATATCTTTTTTTTTATAGGTACAGTTGTTTAAATTACTTTTTTTATTTTTCAAATACGATCACATGCATTAGTAATCATCAAACTTAAATACGAAGAACGGGGAAAGGGAGATACTTTAATCATGAACTTTTACAAAAAAGTAAATACAGGGAAAATATGACTTTTCACCGGATGTCACTTTTATGGTTGCCGTAGATCTATATATTTCATTGCTATGTATATAATAAAAGATATTATGTATATGTTAGATCCATTTTAACACAACTGATTTCGTACCCTACTTTGAAAATCACCAAATTATCACCAAACTGCCATCTGACATCTACGTTAGTGGCTTACAACTGTTTGGTACCAACTGTAAATTATCACAGTCGTAGAACAGGCGGGCTGTCGTAGAAATATCGTTGCGGTCGCAATGGTAGGTTTTTACGACGACAGTAGTGCTAAGATTATTTCTTTGAACGAGGCCATTGCGCTTGTTTAAGGCCAACACTTACTTGTGGCTCGGCGCATATTAGAGGAAATACGGTAATCAGTACTGTTCCTAAAACAACAACAACAACAACAACAACAACAAAAGCCACAAGTGCAAGAAGGTGTGGCTTAATTTTTCTTCGGTACATCATAGGCGAATCTAGAAGACGTGTCAGAGATTCCATGGCCCCTCCTCTGCCCTCACTTACAGAAACGCCATTCCCATCAAACCTATTTTCTTTTTTCACTGTATTAAATTTAATAAAATTATGCATACATACATAGATAGTATTGTTTGCGCCCCCCCCCCCCCCCCCCCCCCCCCCCCCCCCCCCCATCTAAGAACCTGCTTACGCCAGTGCTGGTACGCCTGTATGCTTATATTTCAGACGCGATTAAAGCTTTGAAAACCATCACGGTCAGCAGGGAGGCTAATGGCCTGAAGCGGACTTGTACACTCAGCAAATCCCAGTGGGCGAACGAAAACGCGGTGGTCAATTGTGAAAGGGCGCCGTTCGTGCGATACATCACACTTACCGTCACCAACACTGAGAGGCGTTTATTCCAACACGCGGAACTACACCTGATTTCATCACAGACGGGTAACGATTAGATCACGGACCACTCATTATTATTAATTATTTGTAACCAACTGAGTTGTAATCCATGTACAAATACGCAATGATTCGTTTGCAAGCTGTGTGATCACTCGCTGTAGACCAGGCCTGGGTTGATCCCGTGTGATCACTCGCTGTAGGCCAGGCCTGGGTTGATCCCGTGTGATCACTCGCTGTAGGCCAGGTCTGGGTTGATCCCGTGTGATCACTCGCTGTAGGCCAGGTCTGGGTTGATCCCGTGTGATCACCCGCTGTAGGCCAGGTCTGGGTTGATCCCGTGTGATCACCCGCTGTAGGCCAGGTCTGGGTTGATCCCGTGTGATCACCCGCTGTAGACCAGGCCTGGGTTGATCCCGTGTGATCACCCGCTGTAGGCCAGGCCTGGGTTTATCCCGTGTGATCACCCGCTGTAGGCCAGGCCTGGGTTTATCCCGTGTGATCACCCGCTGTAGGCCAGGCCTGGGTTGATCCCGTGTGATCACCCGCTGTAGGCCAGGCCTGGGTTGATCCCGTGTGATCACTCGCTGTAGGCCAGGCCTGGGTTGATCCCGTGTGATCACTCGCTGTAGGCCAGGCCTGGGTTGATCCCGTGTGATCACCCGCTGTAGGCCAGGCCTGGGTTGATCCCGTGTGATCACCCGCTGTAGGCCAGGCCTGGGTTGATCCCGTGTGATCACCCGCTGTAGACCAGGCCTGGGTTGATCCCGTGTGATCACTCGCTGTAGATCAGGCCGGGGTTGATCCCGTGTGATCACTCGCTGTAGACCATGTCGGGGTTGATCTTGTGTAATCACTCGCTGTAGTCCAGGCCTGGGTTGATCCTGTGTAATCACTCGCTGTAGACCAGATCTGGGTTGATCCTGTCTGATATACGATGTATATCGTGTGATCACACGCTGTAAGTAGTCCAGGCCTGTGTTGATCATGTGTGATCACTAGAGCTGGACGGTATACCGTATATACCGTTCGGTATCGGTATTATGTCAATACCGATTTACCGTACCGAACAAATTTCAAAATACCGAAATTTCGGTATTGAAAAATATTTCTCGGAAAGTACTAATAATATATCTGACGAATGAAAACTGGGTTGGCATAAATCAGACGAGAGCCTTGTGTATGGAGTTTAATTGTATTTAGATGAAATTTGCGGGTGAGCCATAACACAGGCATGCATTTAAAGCCGAGTGTACCGAAAATAGCGCTGGATATCGGTATCGTGTCAATACCGAATACCGTACCGATACCGAAGTAAATCAACCCAAAATTACCGATATCGATACCGAACCTCAAATTTCAATACCGCCCAGCTCTAGTGATCACTCGCTGTAGACCAGGCCTGGATTGATCCTGTGTAATCACTCACTGTAGTCCAGGCCTCGGTTGATCATGTGTAATCACTCGCTGTAGACCAGGCCTGGATTGATCCCGTGTGATCACTCGCTGTAGACCTGGTCTGGGTTGATCCCGTGTGATCACTCGCTGTAGACCAGGCCTGGGTTGATCCCGTGTGATCACTCGCTGTAGACCAGGCCTGCGTTGATCCCGTGTGATCACTCGCTGTAGACCTGGCCTGGGTTGATCCCGTGTGATCACTCGCTGTAGACCAGGCCTGGGTTGATCATGTGTGATCACTCGCTGTAGACCTGGTCTGGGTTGATCATGTGTGATCACTCACTGTAGACCAGGCCTGGGTTGGTCCTGTGTGATCACACGGTGTAGACCATGTCTGGGTTGATTCTGTTGTCACACGCTGTAGACCAGACCTGGGTTGATCCTGTGTGATCACTCGTTGTAGACCAAGCCTTCGTTGATCATGTGTGATTACACGCTGTAAACCAGGCCTGGGTTGATCCCGTGTGATCATTCGCTGTAGACCAGGCCTGCGTTGATCCCGTGTGATCACTCGCTGTAGACCAGGCCTGGGTTGATCATGTGTAATCACTCGCTGTAGACTAAATCTGGGTTGATCCTGTCTGATATACGATGTATATCGTGTGATCACACGCTGTAAGTAGTTCAGGCCTGTGTTGATCATGTGTGATCACTCGCTGTAGACTAGGCCTGGTTTGATCATATGTAATCACTTGCTGTAGACCAGGTCTGGGTTAATCCTGTGTAATCACTCGTTGTAGACCAGGTCTGGGTTGATCTTGTGTAATCACTCGCTGTAGACCAGGCCTAGGTTGATCATGTGTAATCACTCGCTGTAGACCAGGTCTGGGTTGATCCCGTGTGATCACTCGCTGTAGACCAGGCCAGGATTGATTCCGTGTGATCACTCGCTGTAGACCCAGCCTGGATTGAGCCCGTGTGATCACTCGCTGTAGACCAGGTCTGGGTTGATCATGTGTAATCACTCGCTGTAGACCAGGCCTGGGTTGATCATGTGTAATGACTCGCTGTAGACCAGGCCTGGGTTGATCCTGTGTAATGACTCGCTGTAGACCAGGTCTGGGTTCATCCTGTGTAATCACTCGCTGTAGACCAAATCTGGGTTGATCCTGTCTGATATACGATGTATATCGTGTGATCACACGCTGTAAGTAGTTCAGGCCTGTGTTGATCATGTGTGATCACTCGCTGTAGACTAGGCCTGGTTTGATCATATGTAATCACTTGCTGTAGACCAGGTCTGGGTTAATCCTGTGTAATCACTCGCTGTAGACCAGGTCTGGGTTGATCTTGTGTAATCACTCGCTGTAGTCCATGCCCGTGTTGATCCTGTATAATGACTCACTGTAGACCAGATCTGGTTGATCCTGTCTGATATACGATGTATATCGTGTGATCACACGCTGTAAGTAGTCCAGGCCTGTGTTGATCATGTGTGATCACTCGCTGTAGACCAGGTCTGGGTTGATCCTGTGTAATTACTCGCTGTAGTCCAGGCCTGGGTTGATCCTGTGTAATCACTCGCTGTAGACCAGGCCTGGGTTGATCCTGTGTAATTACTCGCTGTAGTCCAGGCCTGGGTTGATCCTGTGTAATCACTCGCTGTAGACCAGGCCTGGGTTGATCCTGTGTAATTACTCGCTGTAGTCCAGGCCTGTGTTGATCCTGTGTAATCACTCGCTGTAGACCAGGCCTGGGATGATCCTGTGTAATCACTCGCTGTAGACCAGGCCTGGATTGATCCCGTGTGATCACTCGCTGTAGACCAGGTGTGGGGTGATCCTGTGTAATCACTCGCTGTAGACCAGGCCTGGGTTGATTGTGTGTAATCACTCGCTGTAGACCAGGCCTGGGTTGATCATGTGTAATCACTCGCGGTAGACCAGGCCTGGATTGATCCCGTGTGATCACTCGCTGTAGACCAGGCCTGGGTTAATCCTGTGTAATGACTCGCTGTAGACCAGGTCTGGGTTCATCCTGTGTAATCACTCGCTGTAGACCAAATCTGGGTTGATCCTGTCTGATATACGATGTATATCGTGTGATCACACGCTGTAAGTAGTTCAGGCCTGTGTTGATCATGTGTGATCACTCGCTGTAGACTAGGCCTGGTTTGATCATATGTAATCACTTGCTGTAGACCAGGTCTGGGTTAATCCTGTGTAATCACTCGCTGTAGACCAGGTCTGGGTTGATCTTGTGTAATCACTCGCTGTAGTCCATGCCCGTGTTGATCCTGTATAATGACTCACTGTAGACCAGATCTGGTTGATCCTGTCTAATATACGATGTATATCGTGTGATCACACGCTGTAAGTAGTCCAGGCCTGTGTTGATCATGTGTGATCACTCGCTGTAGACCAGGTCTGGGTTGATCCTGTGTAATTACTCGCTGTAGTCCAGGCCTGGGTTGATCCTGTGTAATCACTCGCTGTAGACCAGGCCTGGGTTGATCCTGTGTAATTACTCGCTGTAGTCCAGGCCTGGGTTGATCCTGTGTAATCACTCGCTGTAGACTAGGCCTGGGTTGATCCTGTGTAATTACTCGCTGTAGACCAGGCCTGGGATGATCCTGTGTAATCACTCGCTGTAGACCAGGCCTGGATTGATTCCGTGTGATCACTCGCTGTAGGCCAGGCCTGGATTGATCCCGTGTGATCACTCGCTGTAGACCAGGTGTGGGGTGATCCTGTGTAATCACTCGCTGTAGACCAGGCCTGGGTTGATTGTGTGTAATCACTCGCTGTAGACCAGGCCTGGGTTGATCATGTGTAATCACTCGCGGTAGACCAGGCCTGGATTGATCCCGTGTGATCTCTCGCTGTAGACCAGGCCTGGGTTAATCCTGTGTAATCACACGCTGTAGACCAGGCCTGGGTTGATCCCGTGTGATCACTCGCTGTAGACCAGATCTGGGTTGATCCTGTCTGATATACGATGTATATCGTGTGATCACACGCTGTAAGTAGTCCAGGCCTGTGTTGATAATGTGTGATCACTCGCTGTAGACCATGTCGGGGTTGATCTTGTGTAATCACTCGCTGTAGTCCAGTCCTGGGTTGATCCTGTGTAATCACTCGCTGTAGACCAGATCTGGGTTGATCCTGTCTGATATACGATGTATATCGTGTGATCACACGCTATAAGTAGTCCAGGCCTGTGTTAATCATGTGTGATCACTCGCTGTAGACCAGGCCTGGATTGATCCTGTGTAATCACTCACTGTAGTCCAGGCCTGGGTTGATCATGTGTAATCACTCGCTGTAGACCAGGCCTGGATTGATCCCGTGTGATCACTCGCTGTAGATCAGGCCTGGGTTGATCCCGTGTAATCACTCGCTGTAGATCAGGTCTGGGGTGATCCTGTGTAATAACTCGCTGTAGACAAGGTCTGGGGTAATCCTGTGTAATCACTCGCTGTAGACCAGGTCTGGGGTGTTCCTGTGTGATCACTCGCTATTGACCAGGCCTGAATTGATCCCATGTGATCACTCGCTGTAGACCAGGCCTGGGTTGATCATGTGTAATCACTCGCTGTAGACCAGGTCTGGGGTGATCCTGTGTAATCACTCGCTGTAGACACGGCCTGGGTTGATCCTGTGTGATCACTCGCTCTAGACCAGGCCTAGATTGATCCTGTCTGATATACGTAGTAGGCTCCCAAGTGTTGAATGCGTTATTGCCTGCAATATCTATACACTGGAAATAAAATAATAAATGGACAGTCCCTAGTTTCAACCAGGAAAAATTTACACTAAGTTTAGTTAATTTACAAACCTGTATCACATTTCTATGAAGTTACAATTGAGTGAAACATAAGTCTGTGACTTTGAAATGGTGAAATACCCTCTAAATATGGACTAAATCGCGACTTCATAACTGTTACTTCTCAGACGCACATGCGTTTTTAAAAATACGAGAAATGAATTTTGTGATATTAAAAACACCGTGATGACGAAACACACTTCGAATGTACGGAAATTGATAATCTAAACCATAAACTCTAAGTAACGTATGATTTCAGTTATCGAAAACGGCTATAATAGTAAAAAATATGCCTTAGTGTTTAAAAACTAGGGTATGTCCCTTTAAGTAGCATATAACAATACAACATCTCTCTGCTGGTCTTAACTAGTATAAAAGTAGTTCCGTCCCCAAAAAACAAGATATTTTTGACCGAAAATGTGTCTAGTCATCTTATTTTGCCACTGTGTACAGTGACTGCAGAATAAATAACGTTCTTATAAATTTATAAACAATGCATTCTCGAACAATCTCGTTCAGTAAGACTAGATTTCCGTCTGTCTGATCGTAACAAATCTCATGCTAGTGTTAGACTACCAAGTGTCACAACGGTGTTGGCCAACTTGACGGTTGCGTTGTAATTTTCGTCACTCCTGACTTATGACTGGTGTGTTCAGATTAACATGCAATCGGTCGTAGGTGTTGAATACAACTAGAATCGAGTTGCCAGAGCGTTCAGTGTAGCAGCCGGACAGTCGTAGAAGCCGTTAGATGGGCCAGTTGGCCAACGCCGTCGTGACAGTTGGTGGTCTGAGACTAACATTAAGATAGCAGTGGATTCACAAAACCTGGTGAGCTGACTGGAAAGAGCCCACAGTAATAGATGAGAACAAATTTATATTCCAGCCTCGGAATGCTTTTCCGGCAAAGGGTATGCATATAAAGGTGATGTCAATTTTACGATCACTGGAAAGAGTTGTATGAGATGGGATCAGATCGGTAATGCCTCTTTCACCATCAAGAATTTCCCCGACTACAGTGTTGAAGAAGCCGGAAACAAATGTCGCTTGGTGTACCTTGATGGTAAAAAGACACCATGGTGCTACACAGCGCAGGATAAAACCTGGGAGTACTGTCCCGTCTTGGAATGCGGTAAGTATATTCTGGTTTTGTTTGACAGCAACACTGGGGAACACTGATTTATTAATCATCGGCTATTGGATGTCAAACATTTAGTGATTTTGACATATTATAGTCTTAGAGAGGAAACCCGCTACATTTTTTCATTAGTAGCAAGGTATCTTTTTTTTGGCACTATCCCACAGACAGGATAGCACATACCACGACCTTTGATATACCAGTCGTGGTGCACTGGCTGGAGCGAGAAACGATCCAATAGGCCCCTCCGTCGCTGATCAATTCCACAGCGACCGTGCATCAGGTGAGTGCATTACCATTGGGACCCAGAAACTACTTTTTAGTCAGTGTAAAATATGGGCTTCCATTACAGCTTTTTTTTTTGGTCTCTTTTTTATGTTTCGGGCACATCCGAACATACCGGGTACCCCATTTATTTACAAACGATCACACATGCAGTATACATTTAGCGAGTTATTTGGGTGTAATAAAGTTCTGTTCAGTGTCTGTTCTTATGACACTAATTGGTCTGATTGGCATGTTGTTAACTAAGTAGAGACCACGGCAGACGTCGTATTACCAATTAATGTACATGTACAAATAGACGATTCGTCACGAGTATGTTTTATTATGGAAAATATCAACCGAGTCTATGCTAATCTGTATTTGTCGAGGCTCTGCCGAGACAAATACCTATTAACTAGACGAGGTTGATATTTTACATATTAAAAAACATGAGTAGCGAATTCTATTTATCCTATAACACTTCTAAAATAATATTCTAATTAATTTTTTAGTACAGTACTAAAGTCACCCATCGATAATATGACGTCATCACGATTAGCACAGATTAGTTTGACGTCACGCATTTTAAACAAATCTTTGAAAACGTTACGCTCAGGTACACGGGTCTTGTTGGCCCACGAGTCCACAGCAACACATTACCTAGAGACCTTGTAAATTTGCATACCATTATTAACCGGGTTAATAAATAGAGGATAGTATATGAGTGTCCATGACAGATGATGTTTACGACACGAGTGCCTAAATTATCATATGCGATAATTCAGGCACGAGTGTCGTAAAAATCGTCTGTCATGGACACGAATGTAATATTCTGTTTATTACCGAAGAACTGTCTTGCCAAATGAACATTCCAGTCATTGTTTACAAACTAACGTTTCCTTAACGGCGGAGTAATGTTTGTTCATTGATGTCTTGAAAACCAAATCACAACCTGTTCTAAAGTTACGTGATATTTATACGCCCATAAGTAAAGAGTACACATGTATCAACAGCTGTAAATTGTAAAGCATGTGTATACTAAAAAACAAACAAATACACAGGGATTGAAATAATTAGTTTTGAATTTGAATGACGTCAGTATTCCAATGACGTCACTTTGCATCTCCTTACAATAACTATAAATTGGGTACATGCCGTTTCCGTTTTAAGAATGCTGGAAAAAATCCAGTGCAAAATTGCTATTGAATTTTTTTGTTGTTGTTTGAACATTATTAACGCACCTGAATGTATTTGAAGAAAATCTTGTGATTAAAACATTGTACCTTTTACTAAATATGGCTTTCAAGTGAAATTACGGTAAGATATGCTACATTTATTATGTACGAAGCCAAAACAAGGGTGCAAAAAGTGACTCGTCGACCGTAGTATAGATTTCTAACAGTTGTGAACATTATATTCATAATTAAGTATTTGATGTGTCACAACTACATCGTAATATAATACAAGTTATCATAAATAATCAATTAATGTTTAATTAAATTAATTAAAAACACGTATTTGTCATTACGGCATGTGATCAGCTTACACTCGAAATAAAAATGTATTAATGAAGAAAGTAGTATCTGTGAAATGTCGTGTCAGCCAATCAGAAAGAAATGTACAACAGCCAATCGTTAAACGACAATGTCAGGAGGACATACGATTTAGTTATGACATAGAGGGAAATCGTACGATAAATATGATCCTCGTTATGCTGTACCTCGTAGGTAATAAAGTAAATTATCACATGGGTTTATGACATGGATATCATGGGTAAGTTATAGGATAAATAAATATATGAACTGTGTTGTTATAAAGTTGAACTTTTAGCACCGTGACGATATGAACAAAACTTTTTTCGTGTTTTCAAAATATCTTCATTTCATTCACAATTCTTGGGTTGTTGTTAAATTGTACATTCTATGTGATACTTACAGAGCACATATGTATGTATGGAACCTATGGACAATGGTATGCCGGTCACGATAGTGAAACTATCTCAGGACAAAAATGTCAAAAATGGAGCGAGGATGTACCTCATAATCACACGTTCAAGTTACGTAAACAGTTTCCTAACAAGAAAATCAACCAGGCTTACTGTCGTAATCCTATATTATCCCAGACCAGACCATGGTGCTTCACAACCAACACTTCACTGAGATACGAAGCATGCAACGTGCCAACTTGTCGTAAGTATATGAAAAAAGTTTCATTGTGTTTTAACTAAATAATTAACCAGGCTCACTGTCGAAACCCTCTATCATCCCAGACCAGACCCTGGTGGTTCACAACCAACACTTCACTGAGATACGAGGCGTGCAACGTGCCAAGTTGTCGTAGATATATGAAACAAGTTTCATTATGTTTTATATAATTAACCAGGCTCACTGTCGAAACCCTCTATCATCCCAGACCAGACCCTGGTGGTTCACAATCAACACTTCACTGAGATACGAGGCGTGCAACGTGCCATCTTGTAAGTACATTAACTGAGCACTGTTCAAACTGAGCTAGATCTCGCCCCTATAATACAAAATGAAAGGAATGTTTGATTTAATAATGCACTCACAGTTTAATTACACTGGCGCCAGACATATGGCTCTCATTTGGCTAGCAGCAATACCCTGGCCTTTGTTATACAAGTCAAATAATGTATATGTATGTGTGCGCGCGCGTGTGTGTGTGTGTGTGTGTGTGCGTGTGCGTGTGCGTGCATGTGTGTGTTTGCGTGTGCGTGGGTGTGTGCGTGTGTGAGCGTGTGTGTGTGTGTTATCCTCACATTTAATTGAAAGCTTGCTGCGAACTGATGAAAGTAGCCTGTGCTGTTTAGCGGGTTTCCCTTCCCCGTTGTTTAACCCTGATGTCAGGACATTTTGAGTCTCCTCACAAAAACGCACCCACACACCCGGTCTTCACCACGAGAGTTCGGGAACATCCTTTGTCGAATTAATAGTAATTCTTATCGTGGGGGTGGACAGAGAGAGAGAGAGAGAGAGAGAGAGAGAGAGAGAGAGAGAGAGAGAGAGAGAGAGAGAGAGAGAGAGAGAGAGAGAGAGAGAGAGAGGTTATAGAGAGAGAGGCTATTCCATCCAACCTCAGTATGTCAGGGATACCTAGAGCTGGCCGACCATATTAAGACATATGGATTCCTAGGCTATTCCAATGAGGCATCCAACCTCACTGTATGTCAGGGATGTGACCTATGAGCTAGCAGCGTTAACCATTAGACCATCATTAAGACTAGTACCGTGGATTCACTGTCTATTTCCTGGGCTATTCCAATGAGGCATCCAACCTCACTGTATGTCAGGGATGTGACCTATGAGCTAGCAGCGTTAACCATTAGACCATCATTAAGACTAGTACCGTGGATTCACTGTCTATTTCCTGGGCTATTCCAATGAGGCATCCAACCTCACTGTATGTCAGGGATGTGACCTATGAGCTAGCAGCGTTAACCATTAGACCATCATTAAGACTAGTACCGTGGATTCACTGTCTATTTCCTGGGCTATTCCAATGAGGCATCCAACCTCACTGTATGTCAGGGATGTGACCTATGAGCTAGCAGCGTTAACCATTAGACCATCATTAAGACTAGTACCGTGGATTCACTGTCTATTTCCTGGGCTATTCCAATGAGGCATCCAACCTCACTGTATGTCAGGGATGTGACCTATGAGCTAGCAGCGTTAACCATTAGACCATCATTAAGACTAGTACCGTGGATTCACTGTCTATTTCCTGGGCTATTCCAATGAGGCATCCAACCTCACTGTATGTCAGGAATGTGACCTATGAGCTAGCAGCGTTAACCATTAGACCATCATTAAGACTAGTACCGTGGATTCACTGTCTATTTCCTGGGCTATTCCAATGAGGCATCCAACCTCACTGTATGTCAGGGATGTGACCTATGAGCTAGCAGCGTTAACCATTAGACCATCATTAAGACTAGTACCGTGGATTCACTGTCTATTTCCTGGGCTATTCCAATGAGGCATCCAACCTCACTGTATGTCAGGGATGTGACCTATGAGCTAGCAGCGTTAACCATTAGACCATCATTAAGACTAGTACCGTGGATTCACTGTCTATTTCTGCTTTCAGCTGATCATTTCGATGTGTTCGCGGGCAGAGTTGATGATCAGAGCATCTTGGATCAGTTCAAAAATCAGGAGCGTTGTTTCCTTGTTAAGGACGCATTGAGCTTCGACACGTTCAGCGGTTCCTATCTCAGTAAAGTCTGTATGTCGAACAAGACCGATATATTTGCCTGCTTTAGGATGGAGGGCAGTGCTTTTCGCTGGAAGTATATTATCATCAACTGCGGTAAGTTACATGATTACTGTGCAGGGGCGTATCCCGCATTTTGTAAAGGGCAAAAGTTAAAGTTTGTTTTGTTTAACGACACCACTAGAGCATATTGATTAAATAATCTTCAGCTATTGGATGTCAAACATTTGGTAATTCTCACTCGCAGTCATCAGAGGAAACCCGCTACACTTTTCCCATTAGCAGCAAGGGATTTTTTATATATGAACTTTCCCACAGACAGGAAAACACATACCATAGCATTTCACCAGTTAAGGTGCACTGGTTGAAGCGAGAAAATACCCGAAGATGATTCGATCCAGCGACGTATGTACCTTAGACGAGAGACTCACAGACTGAGCTAAATCCCGCCCTCGTAAAGTTTAGTGTTGTATATTGTAAATGATGAATTATATTGTAAAAACAACACTTTATCATGATCTCAGGATCCCTGTGACCCTCACACCCTGGATCCGCCACTGAAGACTCCAAGTTATATGTTTACTGTGTCAGATACTTGTATTACCTCGTCATGAACTTTTAGCGCGGTAAATACAAATACTATTCCGATCTAATTTTAACCTGTATCGTTAACGTCCCTAACTGCATTATGCTTCTAACTCCGCTCAGTTTGGTTTCTCGTGGACGTTTTGCGCAATCAACATCAGATTTGTTGTTGTCTGCTTATTAAACAAAGTGTTCGTCAACTGTGCAGTTAAGAAACAAATATTTTATCATGTAGTGGCTTTAAAAATTAAAAATGACGAACCGTGCATGTGCGGAAATGTTATTTTGTCCAAATGCATGTTTCTGAACGCAGTTAGAAACTACCACCATTTCGTGTTTACTGATGGTGTTACACTTATGTTCACTAGAATGGATTCGTTTTAAATCCATGTTGTTGATTTTTTTCGTTAACTGATTGGAATATATTTTAACTAAAATATATAGAATATTCTTTCCGTACTTATCGTAGTCGTGTTTTTGTCGTTAGTCGAACATTTGTTTGTTTTGTTTAATGACATCGCTAGAGTACACTAATTTATTAACCATCGGCTATTGGATGTGAAACATCTGTTAATTTTACATATAGTCTTAGAGAGGAAACTTGCTGCATTTTTCCATGAGTAGCAAGGGATCTTTTATATGCACCGTCCCACAGACATGATTGCACATACCACGGCCTTTGATGTGTCAGTCGTGGTGCACTAACTGGAGTGAGAAATAGCCCAGTGCGCCCACCGGCGGGGATCGATCCCAGACTGACCGCGCATCCTTAGCCGAACGCAACTTTCGATAACACAATCGGTTAGAACTATATCAGCATCAGACTGATCTAGGGGCGGGACGTAGCCTAGCGGTAAAGCGCTCGCTTGATGCGCGATCCATTCAGCTATTTCTCGTTCCAGCCAGTGCACTAAAACTGGTATATCAAAGGCCGTTGTATGTGTTATTCTGTCTGTGGGATAGTGGATACAAACGATCCCTTTATGTAGCGGGTTTCCAAAACAAACTTTCAGAATAATATGAACCTATTGGCGTGTTAGTCCCTACAAATAGCTAATTGTATCTATAGTAACTATCGCCCTCGGTGGCATCGTGGTTAGGCCATCGGTCTACAGGCTGGTAGGTAATGGGTTCGGATCACAGTCGAGGCATGGGATTTTTTTATCCAGATACCGACTCCAAACCCTGAGTGAGTGCAAACCACTTACACCGACCAGTGATCCATAACTAGTTCAACAAAGGCCATGGTTTGTGCTATCCTGCCTGTAGGAAGCGCAAATAAAAGATCCCTTGCTGCTAATCGGAAAGAGTAGCCCATGCGACAGTGGGTTTCCTCTCAAAAGCTGTGTGGTCCTTAACCATATGTCTAATGCCATATAACCGTAAATAAAATGTGTTGAGTGCGTCGTTAAATAAAATATTTCTTTCTTTCTTTCTTTAGTAACTGTTTAATAACCTTTTTCTTCTCGTACGATCAAAACAAACAACCCAACATATTTACCACTATCCCTTCATCTCAAATGGATGAATAATTACAGTTAATAGTTTCCTGCATTTATTTATTTCATCTTATTTCGAAATTTATCCAATTAAGGTTCAAACACGCTGTCCTGGGCACACACCTCAGCTATCTGGGCTGTCTTTCCAGGAGAGTTATTAGGTTAGTGGTTAGTGAGAGAGAAGAGGGTGTAGTGGTCTTACACCTACCCAATGAGTCGTTAAAACTCGCTCTGGGTGGGAGCCAGTACCTACCAGGTTTATGTCCGATGGCTTAACCACCGAGGAGGGTAGTTTCCCGCACATTCGTTATAGATATTTATTGTCAATTATTCCATCGGTAGAACACAATTGATCAATTATCGATTATAATCGATCACTGAATAATCTCTATTTAAAACCGGTTCGTAGTTATTGGGGTTTCCCTTCCAGCCGGACTCGTGTGACCGGTAACCGGTGACACTATTTTGCGATAATAAAACCATTATTAACGTTCGCAAATTGTCAAATACAACGTATTATTAGTTGCACCGTTTTTTTTGACAGGGTGCACGGGATTGTATGCCCCTCCAAAATGTGTATTTCCTGAGGTACAGCAAATACAGATTTTAGAGGGGCGTACAATCCCGTACGCCCTGTCAAAAAACTGTGTAACGAATTTATTACCGTTTAGATATTTGTTTTAGAATTAAACTAAAATTACACTAACAATCAAACTGTTAAATACAGTACACACACATTTTGAGTTTGAGTTGAATAACATAACACATCATCAAATTCCTAAAAATATATTGGATTTTGTTTTTAAACAAATAGCTATGCAAGATATTTTCTGCTTTTTTGTTAGCTGTTTGCGTATTAAGAGTGTCAACAAAGATTCTAGGTGGTTTCACCCTGAAATAATTTCGAACCCTGTATATCGCAAAGGGAGGCAACTGTCAGCGCCTTATTATCTTGAGTGTTATGCTGTAATCGTATCGGGAACACGCAGCCAAACAAAAATATGAGTCATGCTGTACTAACTTGTAGAACCTATAAAAAAAGCATGTCTAGTTATTACTTAAAATATGCTCGTGATAATTAGCATAAGTTCTAACACAGTAACTGATTACGAAATGATATAGTGTGGAGGGACGTAGAAAGTGTGGTTCTTCCTCCATCCGGGTCTCGTTACATTACTTTTATATAGCTGGTATTCAAAACTTGTGCCGCCATGTTGTTTCAACCGTTTCTCAACCGAAATAGTGCAACATATGAACACACAAACCAAAAATGTATAACCTACCATACTCGCTAAATCCAGATTGAAGAGCTTTACTAACAAAATATTATTAACACAGTTTATTAACAAAATAAATCTTCCAACAACAACATACAAAATTTCAGCGTCATTTTAAATTTGCCAAATAGAGGGGAGCAACTCGCCGTGCACGTTAAGAAAAGTATTGCCTTAATGTGCCCTGTGCACTAGAAATGATATATTATAGCATTAGCTTTTAAAGCCGCACACCCTAGTTCCATCCAGCGAAAATAAATTATAATTTGGTTAATCTACAAACCTGTAACACACTTAGATCACGTTTTTATCAAATGGAGTGGAAAAGCAGGTTTTATATCGATAAATACCATGGGAATCCCCATGTCCCAATTGCTTCAAATAATTTTGAAAGTTAGTATTCTGATGTCACCGGTAGATGTCGTTCGAAGCACAACAATGCCTACGTCACGACAAATTTCACAGAGTGCGCACAGACTTGGGGTGCGTTCTTTTCACCTCTCCTGGACATGTTCCAACTGTTCTGTCCTGGTTGTATTCCCTCTCCAAATATCGTAAGACTTAGCAAAATTATTGGTTTTAAGGGTTTGTGACGTTTTGTATTGAGACACTTACTTGTCTGAACTTTATTGTTACTGAAAATGTTCACGAACTGTGAAGAAAAATCTCACAAATGAACAACAACAAATCGGATGTTGATTGCGCGAACCGTGCACGAGAAAACAAACCGAACCAAAATGATAACGGTCACGTGGTATACCAACATCTGTGACGTTTACACAGGAAGATTCCCTCTAAAAATAGATTGGACCTCGCTTGCTTAACGGTTTTTTCTCGACAGCACGTCTTGTGAAAAAATACAAAAAAATGCATTTCGTGGTTTTACAAACATCAGGATTACCAAAAAGCACTTCAGGTGAATGGAAATGTGTATTCTAAATAATAAAATGTAAGTAAAGTGCAATTTTATTTGTGAAAAATGGGGTTTAATAGCGAAAAACAACGCCGTAATGGTTAACAAATAGCCGTAACTAGGGTGTGTCCCTTTAATATGCGAAAAACTACAATCTTGCACATTTTTTGGAATAAACAGTAAAAATAAAATTTATCGAGTTGTGGTATTCCCATTCATAATGAATTCAAGACTTTTAACACATTTAATCAGTGAGACGTGTTGGAGAAAATTTCGTCGGTCTCATCTGCAGTTTGTATATTTGTACAACCAGTGGAGCAAATCACGTGACATTTTGTACAAAAATCCTGTATTTTCCCGCAAATGACACAGTGTACTGCTGGTATGCATTAGAAATTGACCAATCAAAACGCATGGAATTTATTTGAAAGGTAATAAATAAATAAATAAATATATATATATATATATATATATATATATATATATATATATATATATATATATATAGGTCGGAAATGTATAGATCTACAGAAACCATAAAAGTAATATTCGGTGAAAAGTGTAATTTTCACTGATTTTACTTACAGTGAAAACATAGAAATCATATATATATTTTTGTGAACAAGTTCATGATTGAATTATCTCCCTTGTCAATGTTTTGCGATATAATTATTGAGGTCAAAAGAGAATAATTCAACAAATTGTACCTATAGCAATGGATAAAAGTGCACTGACTGAGTATGAATCCAATTAATAATGTTGACATAATAGTCTGTCGTTGAGTGTAAGTTAAAGTTTAACTTAGAGTGGTGTTGTTTTTCATATCATCAGATATGTTATACGCTTAAGATATGTTAGTACCTATAGGTTATTATCGTTGTCATTATATTTTCCATTTAAGGTTACAAATAAATTTAATGATAATGTGGGAAATTTGTTAGCATTAACGATAGAAATAGATAATCAATCACTATTACTTATTTGTATTTATGGCCCTAACACAGATACACCAGGATTTTGGGCTAATATAGAGACTATTATAGAATCATCTGAAAGTAAATATACAATTGTTTGTGGGGACTGGAATCTTGTTCAAGATCCCGCCCTTGATTTATTTAATTACAAAACATTGAATAACCCAAAAGCTCGAAAACAAGTTACAGATTTTAAAGAAACATTAGACCTTGTAGATCCTTCGAGGGAATGAAAAGGTTCTCTTGGAGGCAGCAAACCCCAATAAAACAGTCTCGGTTAGATTTGTTTCTTATTTCGCATAATCTTTTATCTTCAGTTACTTCAAGTAATATTCTACCAAGTTTCAAGTCTGATCATTCACCAATTACATTAACATTGACATTAAAAGAAATTGAAAGAGGAAAAGGTTTTTGGAAATTTAATAATTCCTTACTTCATGATCATAAATATGTAAGTTTAGTCAAAGAAACTATAAAAGAAACTCTTGAACAATATAAAGATATAGAAAATAATAATTTTGACTTTACCATAAACGACCAATTACTATGGGAAACACTACTACTTATGATACGTGGAAAAACAATTTTATATTCATCAACTAAAAAGAAAGTTCAGATGAAAGATGAAATAGACTTAAATATTAAACTAGATGACTTAACAAAAGATTTAGATATTTCAAATGATATTGAAGTAAAAAATAATATTATAAAAGAAATTAAAGAGATAAACAGTAAAATAGAAGATATAAGTATTAAAAAAGCAAAAGGACATTTTATACGATCTAAAGCTAGGTGGATGGAAAAAGGCGAGAAACCAACAAAATAGTTAGAATCGAGAATTTTTTTAATAAATCCTTTACTGAATTAGAAATTCAGGATGGCAAAATTATTAATAAAACATCAGATATATTACATAACAAAAATATTTTATGAAAAATTATATTCTAAAAAAGATACTAGAAATAGATTTTAATGAATTATTTGATGAAAATGTTTTTTTCTAAACTTAATCAAGAAGATGCTGAAAAACTTGAAGGTAAATTGACATATGATGAAATACTAATAGCTTTAAAAAATATGAAAAATTAAAAGAGTCCAGGACCTGATGGGTTTACCGCAGAATTCTTTAAAAAAAATTGGAGAGACTTGAATAAATATTTATTAGGATCATTGAATTATGCATATCAGACACATAATCTTTCTATAGCTCAAAAACAAGGTATTATTACATGCATTCCCAAGGGAAATAAGCCTAAACAATTTAAAAAAAATTGGAGGCCAATTTCATTGTTAAATGTTTCATATAAAATTGCATCAGCTGCTATAGCACAAAGAATAAAATTAGTGTTGCCTATTATAATTAGCGAAGAACAAAAAGGTTTCATATCAGGACGATATATAGGTGAGGTAACAAGACTAATATATGATATCATGGAGTATACAGAAAATCAACAAATTCCTGGCTTATTATTGTTAATTGACTTTGAAAATGCATTTGATTCTGTAGACTGGGGATTTATTTCTAATATTCTGAAATATTTTGGTTTTGGTCCTTCAATACAAAAATGGATTTCAATTTTTCATAAAAATTCTCAATCTACTGTTCTTGTTAATGGTTTTGCTTCATCTTTTTTTAAATTAGGAAGAGGTTGCCGTCAAGGGGATCTGATATCTCCATATATATTTCTCATTTGTGGTGAGATCCTTAATAGGATGCTAAAAACTAAAAATAATATAAAAGGTTTAACAATTGGAAATATACAATTTTTATTAACTCAATTTGCAGACAAAACAACAGTAATTTTAGATGGAACAGAAAAAAGCCTCTATGGAGTTCTAAATGTATTTGAGATTTATGCGAGATTTTCGGGCCTTAAAGTTAATGTGGAGAAAACTAAGTTAATATGGATAGGTTCTAAGAAGAGGAGTAGATACAAATTATGTAAAGAATGGAAATTTGATTGGACACACATTTGATTTATTAGGCCTGTACAGTGCCATGGCCTACTTTCCGTGACCTTGACCTTAGTGTCTGGCCTTGGTGTGAGTCATAGACTGACCTTGGCACTCTTGGGACAGTGGTGTGGTCTACTAGGGTGAACGCTCGCCCGCGTCCCTGACTGACTTAGGTTGGTACTGATGTCCTTGGACTGGCCCTGACCGACTTAGGTTGGTACTGATGTCCTTGGACTGGCCCTGACCGATTTGTTTGGTATTGACCGACTTAGAAGGCAGTGACTGGTATACCTGGGCAGGTGTGCGACCTTGGTGTAAGTCATAGCCTTGACGTACTTGGTGTGTGACTCGTCGCCTAGCCTTGACAGGGATGGTGTAGGATCCCAAATTGCTACTAATGGGAAAGTGCAGCGGGTTTCCTCTCTAAAACTGTCAGAAGTATGTTTCACATCCAATAGCCGATGATTAATAAATCGAGATGCTCTAGTGGTGTCATTAATCTATCACTTCTAAGGACTGCCCGACGTGAGGTAGTGTATTTAATTTTAGTGCGCTGAATGATGAATGGTTATCACTGTTTACATCCGGCAAGTGATGGTATCTTGTGTTGTCAGTCTCTAAATAAAATACTCTACGGAACTTCTAGAAGTTACGTTCTCAAAGTCTGGCAGAATGACGAAATGATTGAAATAGGTGAAAAAAGGAATTCTCGTTCTACACTATCTGATAGCGCATTCACAAGATTATTATGAACTGACCTATTTCGTCGCTTCATCCCGCGAGCGCACACACACCCACACATATATATTGTTTAAATGACAGGCTTTGCCAATATCTCGGTAGCTCAGTCGTTAGCGTAGTCGACTTGAGCGTGAAAGGGTACGTCGTTCGTATCTCATGTGGTCGAATTTTATTTTTTTATTATTATTTTTTAAATTAGTTTATTTATTTATTTGTTTTTATTTTATTTATTTATTTATTTGTTTATTTATTTATTATGTTCAAGCAGAACCCAATACAAGCATCCTCTAATAGCCCTGTGTGGACGGGACGTAGCTCAGTGTTCCCTTGATGTGCGGTAGGTCTGGGATCGATCCACGCCGGTGGGCCCATTGGGCTATATCCAGCCAGTGCTCCACAACTGGACAACGACCGTGGTATGTGCTATCCTGCCTGTGGGAAGTGCAAATAAAAGATCCCTTGCTACTAATCGGAAGAGTAGCCCATGTAGTGGTGACAGCGGGTTTTCTCTCAAAATCTGTGTGGTCCTTAACCATGTCTGACGCCATATAACCGTAAATAAAATGTGTTGAGTGCGTCGTTAAATAAAACATTTCTTTCTTTCCTCAATCAATATCTGTGTGGTCCTTAACCATATGTCCGTATAACCGTAAATAAAATGTGTTGAGTAAATAAAACATTTCCTTCCTCGTAAAATAAAGATTAATTGAATACAAATATTTATTTTTAGTATTTTGTTTTAGTCATAGGGAAAGAAAGACATATTTGTCTCGAAGAAAGGAATGTTTGTTCAGAAGAAAGGTATATGCGTTAAGGAGAAGAAAGGAATATTTGTTAAGGAGAAGAAAGGGATGTTTGTTAAGGGAAGAAAGGAATGTGTGTGTGTGTGTGTGTGTGTGTGTGTGTGTGTGTGTGTGTGTGTGTGTGAAACATCCCCAGCCCATTGCTTTGAAGAAAGAACCACCTTGGCACACATGGCAGGTGTCTGGCCTTGGTATGAGTCATGCCCTGACCTACTTAGACTAGAACCGTTGTGCCCATGGACTGTCCCCCACACTATTGTCCTTGGCCTACTTACGACTGGTCTTGACCTATGTAGGCTCGTATTTAGATATAAAAAGGGGTGTTTTGTTAGTAGCGTCATTCGCTTGCCGAAAGTTCTGTGAACGAGATCTATTTTTGCTTTGGGGTTTTGAAGATATTCTGGTACGAAGAAAATGACATCGGGATATTCGAGCAATGTTAGTAACAGCAGCAGTAGCGACGAGGACGACGTCTTGGTCTGCAAATGTTCAGAAAGACATACAATCAAATGTAAAAGTGTGACTACCAAACAAGATGAGAACAAGAAGAGTATTCATTATACGGATCAAACGGATGCTACACGTGACATTGGGGTTGGAACTGAAGATGGCGAACTCGTGGATGAACCCACAGATCAGATGGATGCTGCCTGTGAAACAGATGATGCCTGTGAGGAAGATTGCTATTCGAGACGTTACGTGTTCTGTCATCGTCCCGAAATGAGACATTTCTATGCCCGGATGCCGACGTATGCTCGGTGGCCCATACAATTACGTCAAAAACCAAAAGAACTTGCCAAGGCCGGTTTCTACTACACGGGAGACCACGATGCCATCACCTGTTACTGTTGAGGACTTCGCGTCTACCGATGGAAGAAGACAGACGACCCAGTGATGGAACATTACAGACTCTGTCCAAGATGTCCTTATGTGAACAACCTGTTCAGACATTAAATGTTTTAGACACTTGTGTGCTATGTTTTCATGTTGTATGTTGTGAATAAAACCGTGAATAACAGGTTTTGCTTTCTTATTTATGTCCTGGGTCCATGAGTGTGTCTCTGGACGTGTCCCTATGGTAGTAACACTGGTAAAGGGTAATATTGTGGTAACGATGTTTTTTGGGAGCTCGCACGATGAGATTTGTGCTTGGGAGGAGGGACACTGGCCATACGTATCACACACATTCAAACATTCCTGTACCATATCTTTATGCGTCATAAGGTATATATGTAAAATAGTTTTGGAAAACTCGTCATTTTAGGTAGAACTTTCAGAGGAGTAACATGTCAGACCAGTACAAGTTATATGTACCCGACGTGGATAAGTGGACCCGTTTCTATAAACTGCAGGCACAAGGTAAACTTCAACCTCACTTCGAAATTCAACGTGGTGGGGAAAGTCAGATCATGTACAGTGTGGATCGATGTCTAGAACTGTACGATCCCACGTGGAAAAAAGAAAAAGAGGAACAGAACAAGTCCCCGACACCCAAAGTCGTCATGGTCTCCCCAACACAACAAGTGGTAGAGCAAGCCAAAGCCGATCTGAAACGGAAACAACAACAACAACAACAAAGTGGTACAGGTTGGAAAGCCCCGAAACTGCAGAAGCATTTCTAAATAAGCTATAAAAGGAACTATGTGGCTCAGATATCGTCATTTCATTTAGAGTCGTCATGCAGAGCACATGTTCAGAATGTGCTTTCACATTCTCGAGGAGAGACGCCATGTTAAGACATTTTCAACAAAAACATGCTAAAGGTCTACCACCACCACCACCACCACCACCACCACCACCACTACAGCAGCAGCCACCACCACCACCACCACAGCAGCAGCCACCACCACCACCACAGCAGCAGCAACCACCACCACCACCACAGCAGCAGCCACCATCACCACCACCACCACCACCACAGCAGCAGCCACCACCACCACCACCACCACAGCAGAAGCAGCATCCCCTAAGATTGCTACATCCCTTCACCATGATCGTGTCGGGACCCACGTTGTGTGGAAAGACATTTTTGGTATACAAATTGTTGAGAGATGGTAAAATCCAGCCGCCTCCCCAGCGCATCATCTGGCTCTAAAAACGATGGCAACCCCTCTATGATATGATCAAAAAGGTTGCTCGAGTGAAAAAATTTCAAGGTATACCTGAGAATTTGGAAAAGGATCGTTATTTGGATCCCAGAGTCAGAAATCTCACCGTGTTGGACGACCTGATGTGTATGGCTAATAAAGACCCAAGGATCACCGACCTGTTCACAGAAGGAAGTCATCACAGAAACTTATCCGTCATCGCTGTCAACCAGAACCTGTATAACAGCAAGGACCCGACACACAGAAGAAACTGCCATTATCTAGCGCTGTTCAACAACCCCATCGACAAGCAGCAAGTTCTGACTTTGGCACGGCAGATGTATCCGGAAAACTAGTCATTTCATGCATCAGTTTGAGAAAGCTACCCACAGGCCCTACGGACATCTCTTGGTGGACTTGAAACCGACCACACCCGAACATTGGCGTCTTCGGCCTAATGGTTTAGAGACGGGGCCGTCCGAATGGTATAAAAGCACGAGCGTAACGGCGAATGTCTCAGAAGACGTGCAACCACTGTCGAAGAAAGAGCTCTACCTGCAAATTATGCAAAGGGGCGCATTCAAGAGAAAACTACCAGGCATACCCGCCTACGAAAGTGACCACGAAGAAGAAGATGATGAGGTAGAACACTATCTGAAAAAAGTCAAGAGGATGCAGTCTTGCGATACGTGTGGTCTGGTCTTTAAAGACGGAAGCGACTTGCAGCGACACGTCAAAACGTGCGAAGAGGGAAATGGAGAGCCGTCGCCCGACCTGGAAAACGAAGGCATTCGTCTCATGGTGGAACGTGAATTCGACATCAATCGTGACTATCTCCAAAGCAAGAGGAAACGCTACGAAGAAAAAAACATGTCCCAAGATGCCATTGAAAGAAACATGAAGACATTATAATGGAAGTTATTTAAAGACACGTACTCTCGCTTTCTGCAATATACGCATTATTTTGACAAAGGTCCCAACACCAGGAAAATTTTACAGTTTGTGAATCCAGACAAAGATGTGAGCCCACAGATTCGTTCTAAATTAAATCAGTATCGTTCATGGATCGGCGAATATTTGGATGAACAAGACGACGACGATACCGACGATGAGGAGGACGACGATGATGAAGAGAAATGAACACTCATATTATTCGCATGTCGCCATTAAGGCCTCTCGATGTAACCCAATGTGTGTCCATTTCATGTGTAGTTGTCTCTAGAGAGACCAGTGATTGTAATTTAGAAATAAAAAATGAAAAACCAAACCATTGCGTTTGTTTTTTGTGTTTTTTACTCTATGACTAGATTTTTCTACCGCTACTTTATAGTAGCAAGAGCTGTGTGTACAAGACAGAACATACCACGACCTTTGATATACCAGACATAATACACTGGTTGGCTATAGCTTAATGGGCCACCGACGGGGGTCGATCCTAGATCGACCACTGTATTTACCCATTTGGTAATTAAAAAGCCCTGTAAAAAGGCTTGTACTCTAGGGAAATACTTGTGTTTAAAATGCAGTTAAAAGATCATAGGTTAGGTTGGAGGGTTGAGTTGCAGTCACGCGTTCTTTCTTCAAAGCAGTGGGTTGGGGATGTTTCACACACACACACACACACACACACACACACACACACACACACACACACACACACACACACACACACACACACACACTCCTTTCTTCCCTTAACAAACATCCCTTTCTTCTCCTTAACAAATATTCCTTTCTTCTCCTTAACGCATATGCCTTTCTTCTTAACAAACATTCCTTTCTTCGAGACAAATATGTCTTTCTTTCCCTATGACTAAAACAAAATACTAAAAATAAATATTTGTATTCAATTAATCTTTATTTTACGAGGAAGGAAATGTTTTATTTACTCAACACATTTTATTTACGGTTATACGGACATATGGTTAAGGACCACACAGATATTGATTGAGGAAAGAAAGAAATGTTTTATTTAACGACGCACTCAACACATTTTATTTACGGTTATATGGCGTCAGACATATGGTTAAGGACCACACAGATTTTGAGAGAAAACCCGCTGTCGCCACTACATGGGCTACTCTTCCGATTAGCAGCAAGGGATCTTTTATTTGTGCTTCCCACAGGCAGGATAGCACATACCACGGTCGTTGTCCAGTTGTGGAGCACTGGCTGGATATAGCCCAATGGGCCCACCGGCGGGGATCGATCCCAGACCTACCGCACATCAAGGGAACACTGAGCTACGTCCCGTCCACACAGGGTTATTAGAGGATGCTTGTATTGGGTTCTGCTTGAACATAATAAATAAATAAACAAATAAATAAATAAATAAAATAAAAACAAATAAATAAATAAATAAATAACTAATTTAAAAAATAATAATAGAAGAAAAATTCTACCACATGAGATACGAACGACGTACCTTTCACGCTCAAGTCAACTACGCTAACGACTGAGCTATCGAGACATTGGCAAAGCCTGTCATTTAAACCATATATATGTGTGGGTGTGTGTGCGCTCGCGGGATGAAGCGACGAAATAGGTTAGTTCATAATAATCTTGTGAATGCCCTATCAGATAGTGTAGAACGAGAATTCCTTTTTTCACGTATTTCAATCATTTCGTCTTTCTGCCAGACTTTGAGAACGTAACTTCTAGAAGTTCCGTAGAGTATTTTATTTAGAGACTGACAACACAAGATACCATCACTTGCCGGATGTAAACAGTGATAACCATTCATCATTCAGCGCGCTAAAATTAAATACACTACCTCGCGTCGGGCAGTCCTTAGAAGTGGTAGGTTAATGACACCACTAGAGCATCTCGATTTATTAATCATCGGCTATTGGATGTGAAACATACTTCTGACAGTTTTAGAGAGGAAACCCGCTGCACTTTCCCATTAGTAGCAATTTGGGATCCTACACCATCCCTGTCAAGGCTAGGCGACGAGTCACACACCAAGTACGTCAAGGCTATGACTTACACCAAGGTCGCACACCTGCCCAGGTATACCAGTCACTGCCTTCTAAGTTGGTCAATGCTAAACAAATCGGTCAGGGCCAGTCCAAGGACATCAGTACCAACCTAAGTCGGTCAGGGCCAGTCCAAGGACATCAGTACCAACCTAAGTCGGTCAGGGCCAGTCCAAGGACATCAGTACCAACCTAAGTCAGTCAGGGACGCGGGCGAGCGTTCACCCTAGTAGACCACACCACTGTCCCAAGAGTGCCAAGGTCAGTCTATGACTCACACCAAGGCCAGACACCTGGCAAGTGTGCCAAGGTCGGTCTATGACACACACCTCTCAAGTATGCCAAGGCCAGACTATACTCACGCCAAGGCCAGGCACCTACTAAGTGCACCAAGGTCAAGGTCACGGAAAGTAGGTCATGGCACTGTACAGGCCTTTATACTACTTAGGTATAAAATTTGATATTGACTTAGAAAATATGGTACAGATTAATTATAAGAATAAATTAAACTCAATAAAGAATCTGTTAAAAATTTGGTCTAGTAGAACTTTAACACCATTAGGGAGAAATATAATATTAAAGAGTCTTATTTTACCAAAATTAAATCATCTAATTTCAACCCTTTCTAATCCACCAGATGACGATATTCAACTACTACAGAGACAATTTTTTTCTTACATATGGAATGGGAAACCTGATAAAATTAAGCGTATTCAAATGTCAAAAAATATGAAAGATGGTGGTATTAAAGTTACAATAGTCAAAGAATTTATTAAAGCACAAAAAATTGCTTGGATTAGAAGATTAGTTATCACCGACTCTAAATGGAAGGGATTGATTATTTATGAGTATAAATGTTTAGCTAATATAATGGATTTTGACTCTGAAGAAATAGGAAAACACTGTCAATATTTTTATAATTATTTTTGGAAAGAAATATTAATAGCATGGGGAACATATCTTAAAAAATGCAAATCAAACTAAGTATTTGAAGAGATACTGTCAGAATATATCTGGAATAATAATGACATAAAAATAAATGGAAATTCAATATTCTATAGAGATTGGTTTGAGGGAGGGATAAAATGTATTAATGATTTAGTTAACGAAAGAGGTAAATTTTTAACTTATAATTAATTTAAACTAGTTTTTAATATCAATACTAATTTTTTAACTTATCAAGGTGTAATTAATGCGGTAAAACAATATTTTAAATTGTGTAAAGTTAAACTGAAAAATAAACTGCCGTTTCCCATATTACCATATAATATTAGAAAGTTAAATATAACAGTTAGAGGAAGTAAACATTACCATAATACTTTAATAAATTCGTCATTCTCAAAATCGGCATACAATTTAAAATGGGAAAACATTTTTAATTGTATTTTTTCAGATTCTGATTGGAAAATAATAAATATAATTCCTTTATGCTGTACTGTTAGTAGTGAATTGCGCTGGTTTCAGTTCAAAATAATTCATAATATACTTCCTGTTAATACCTTCTTATATAAAATTGGTTATATTTCTTGTCCGAAGTGTAATTTTTGTAATTTAGAACTTGGTACAATTACCCATTTATTTTGGGACTGCACTTTAGTCAACTCAATTTGGAATGATATTCAGAACTGGATTAATGTAAAAACGGGTAGCAATATTAAATTTAATAAAGAAATTGTAATTTTTGGCTTTAAAACTAAAAATAATGATCCCATTAATGCCATTGTACTCGTTACAAAACACGTACTATTTAAAAGTCATTTTAATGCATATGTACCCAGTTTGAAATGGATCCAAAAAGAGTTGACGGAGTACTATTATGTTACAAAAGCAGCAGCTTTTTCCGCGAGCAACTATGATAAATTCACCAAATTTTTGTCAATTTGTCACAATATATTTAAAACCTAGATTGTATTTCTTCTCTTCTTTTTTTGATACTTATTATGTCCTTAGTCTCCTTTTGAATTTTTTCATACATGTATGTCTGATTGCCAGTCACATATATTCGATCTTAGCTAAATATCTCCTTAGCTACTTCGTTTTTTTTTTCATGTGGATCTTTTTATCATATGTACTGTATACATCTGTGTGTGGATATCATGTCAATAAAAATGGGAATAATAAAATATATATATATATATATTTTTTTTCCATATAGTGGTAGCTTAAGGCTGTGATGTCAGTATCCGACACGTTACACATTTAAGATATAGCAGTACCTATAGGTTATTACAGTTGTCATTATATTTTCCATATAGTGGTAGCTGAAGGCTGTGATGTCAGTATCAGATATGATAATTCTAATACTACCGATCAGTGTGTGTATAATGTAACATTAGTGTCAGGTAACTTGGTAGCGTATGGTCATACACACAGGCTGTCATATCAGTGTATCAAGTCCAGGGGCTGGTGCATTGTTTTTCAACGGATAGTGTGAAATGTCAGGTAACTTGGTAGCGTATGGTCATACACACAGGCTGTCATATCAGTGTATCAAGTCCAGGGGCTGGTGCATTGTTTTTCAACAGATAGTGTGAAATGTCAAAAAAGTCACCAAGATAAAATTAACGTCATCTTCCCATAAAAAAAATCAAAACAATCGACAAATACATTATCTGGAATTTTGTAATTCGGGCTGCCCACCACACCCACACCCTGGATTTGTGCCCCAAGTATGATATATTATTATCGTATGGTAAAACATGTAGGTTGAAATATTATCACTGTATCAGTTATAATATTGTTTTGGTAATACATAGATGTTTATCTGACAAAGTTTTGGATTTTAATCAGCTGACTTCTCTTCTCTTTCCATTTGCGAATACAATAGATCGGACAAATATGACCACCACAGCTGTCCCAGTGAATGCAACTGCAACGACGGCGGCATATGCAACCAACTCAACAACTTCAACATCATCGGATCCAATAACTTTGACCCCTACCACTTCACCAGTAACTACTACAACGACCATATCAAAATCCCTAACTAATACAAAATCTACAACATCATCGGATCCAACAACGTTGACCAACACCACTTCACCAGTACCTACTACAACGAACACAACATCTGTAACTAACACAACACAACAAATAACAAATACATCATCAGAATCAACAACACCGACAGCCATCAATGTGTCATCAACAACGATATCCACGACAACTGCATTAACAACAGAAGCAACAGGTACGTCGACCACATCTTCACCAGCAACACCTTCAATCACGTTAATAAATCTAACTAGTACAACAACACACATTCAAATTTGTATGCATTTCATGGCAATGCTATGTGAGAATACATTCTGTGAAAAAGATTGATAAGAATCCATGTTACTGTTATTTTATTTTATTTTTTGTTTTACAGTGCAGTAGCTTGGGCCCTTTTGTCTACAGTGTCTCTGGATACCTATATGAATAGCTTAATGTTGAATTATATAGCAATAATGTTTTAGCCTCGGCGAATCCCCCGAACCATCACCTGTAGCAGCACAACATGTCCTAACTGTCCAAATTGGGACATCCTAGGCCGAACACCAGCATGCTATACCTCCTACCCTACGTCTCTGAGCATACCCCATGTTTGGGGCATCCTAGGCCGAACATCAGCATGCTATACCTCCCACCCTACGTCTCTGAGCATACCCCATGATTGGGACATCCTAGGCCGAACACCAGCATGCTATACCTCCTACCCTAAGTCTTTGAGCATACCCCATGCTTGGGACATCCTAGGCCGAACACCAGCATGCTATACCTCCTACCCTACGTCTCTGAGCATACCCCATGCTTGGGGCATCCTAGGCCGAACATCAGCATTCTATATCTCCCACCCTACGTCTCTGAGCATACCCCATGATTGGGACATCCTAGGCCGAACACCAGCATGCTATACCTCCTACCCTACGTCTCTGAGCATACCCCATGCTTGGGACATCCTAGGCCGAACACTAGCATGCTATACCTCCCACCCTAAGTCTTTGAACATACCCCATGCTGTGAACATCCTAGGTCGAACACCAGCATGCGATACCTCTTACCCTACGTCTCTGAGCATACCCCATGCTGTGGACATCCTAGGCCGAACACGAGCATGCTATATATCCCACTCTAAGTCTCCGAAGATACCCCATGCTTGGGACATCCTAGGCCGAACGCCAGCATGTTATACCTCCCAGGCTAGGTCTCTGAGCATACCCCATGCGTAGTTGTCGTTAGTGATAATATAACAAGTAACGTCAAATCATTTGGATATGTCATGCAACATAAAATCTTCCAGTGAAGGAGTGGGATGTATCTCAGTCGGTTGAATGTTCGCCTGAGGTGCTTGCTTCACAGAATAATACAATCTAGATGCATTCATTCAACTGACTGGGTTTTTTTCTCGTTCCAACCAGTGCACCACAGCTGGTGAAAGGTCGTGATATACACTTTCCTGTCTGTTTGAAAGTGTATAATAAAGATCCCTTGCTGCATTCAGAAAATGTAGCGGGATACCTCTATATTTAGCTGTTATGTATGATTCAATTAATTGTTATTATGTTATTCTGTTTATGCAATAACTTAGTCTTCAGTTAATTAGGGCCTAGCAATCAGACCAATTAGTGCCAACCTAAACTACAACACTCAAGGAAACTAAACATTTTAATTGTTATCACCAGCTTAAGAGCAAATGACTATAAACCATGGCAATTACGTGTCACAAATATATGTATCTCATCGACATGAAAGAGAGACCCAAGGAGGACAGGTCTGCTTTTCTCACCCTTGAAGTTCTCAGCCGCAGTGACAACTCAGTCGGGAAACCTATATCAAAGGTCGTGGCATGTGCTATCCTGGAATGGCCCATATAAAAGATCCCTTGCTACTAATGGAAACATTAAACTCGTTTTCTAAGACTATATGTCAAAATTACCAAATGTTTGGAATCCAATAGCCGATGATTAATTAATCAATGTGCTCTAGTGGTGTCGTTAAACAAAATAAACTTTAACGTTATTTCCAAAAGGGAACCTTAATAATATGTAGCACATAGCGGTATTGTGTCTGTACGAATCATGTGATGAAATTACAAACCAGACATTTGTTAACCGCTGTCAAATACTATCAATGATGCAACGTATAATTCCACCCTAGTAAGCTTTCCTTTTATATTCTCAGGCGCTCCCAACACTTCAGTGTTGACGTCGTCGTTTATAACGAGCAGCTCCGTCGCCACTACAGTTAGTTCAGTGACTTCTACAACAAGCACGACTTCAGTCACAACATCTCCATCAACCGACTCACAGAGCTACACCAGTCAAACTACGGCAACGTTAATAACAGCAAACCACTTCACTACGATGGCCGGCACAACTACAGTCCCAACAAAACAACACGTGTGCGCTATCCACTCGTCTGTTTCCAATGAGACTGTACGTGAGTGTTCCTGCCGACGTGAGTACACGGCTGCCGACGTGACTGTGATGAGACAGCAGGCGGCGGGTTCGTGGAGCAAACTGCTGACGAACGGGACCAATCTGACGAGGTACAAGCGACAGTACTACAGCGTGCCCGACCACAGGCCGTCGTCCGTGGGAATAGGAACTTCATCTTTACTGCTGCTCTTTGGGCTGATAGCTTTCGTAACCTTCGCCGATCTCTCCCGCATGGTCCGCTGGATCTCTTTAAAACTCCGCAAACAACACAACTAACTTTTGTTTCACCCGTTGGCGAGTTGGAATGGCGTGCACACAACATTCAGTTGGTCTGTATTTAAAGTATATTTATCCTGCAATCACTATATATAGCGGCAAGACTCTTACTTATGATGACTAAATCAGTTCTTATATTTAGCCTTTTAGGACGGAACTACTTTTAACCAGTTATGATCAGCAAAGGAATGGTGTTTTGTTATGTTACTTCTTATTTTATTTCCAGTTTTATTTGTCTAAATATTGCAACAAAAACAAATTCGTTTTTAAAATGAAAAGAATAATTTGTTACTATTTAAGAACTACTTTCTTTTGGTGTATAGATATTGTAGGTGAAAGGCCACTCAACGTGTGAGCCTACTACCTAGAAAACGGTAAAGGTATGTGGTAAAATGGTTAAATCCATTAATTGTTTTAATTGTATATAGGTTTGCAGGATAAATAAAATAACCAGTTACTGTCTTAAGACATAGGGTTTACCCTTCAGAGCCTCGCGCCATTCGCCATTTTAACCTTCGCAGGATAAAGCCGATATCTTAGGACAGTAACCAGGTGTTCTCTTTGTATGTTTCGTGTTCTGTCCAAGAGACACATACTCTAAGCTGTTGCTGGCTGGTATATATTGTCAAATGCAGCTTTTGTTCTCTTATAAACTTTACAAATAATTTCTCTTCAAAACTAATGCAGTTCCTTGGACTGGTAGCTTTTATGACCTTGGACGATCTGTGCCGCATGATTCGTTGGTTTGCTAATGTTTGATTGACAATTATTATTATTAATATTATTATTATTATTATTATTAAGATATAAAAAATTTAAATGTTTATTCTGATTTATCATTAAATAAAATCTTTAGACGGTTGTATTTTAATACAAAATAAAAGTTTTAAATGTTCGTCGTGTTTTATTACTACAAGCCTCATACATTTCTTTTCTTGTCTTACTGCGATATTCAAGTTTTAAATATTTATTTGTTGGGGGCGGGTGTGTGTGTCTTACTAAATATACGTTTTAAATGTCTGTGTGTTAATACTAAATAAGTCTTAAATATTTATATTTTGTATTATTACTAAATACAAGTCTTAATGTTTATTTATTGTGTTTTATTACATAATACAAGTTTTAGATATTAATGTCCTTAATGTTAAGTTTTATTATTAAATACAAATTATAAATGTTTAAGTTCTATAACAAAATACAAGTCTTAAATATGATTTTATTATGTTTTGTTACGAAGTGCAAATTAAATATTTAAGTTTAGGGTTAGTAAATAATTATTTATTTTTTAAATATATCATTAAATACAAGTTGTAATTATTTATTGTTTAAATGTTAATCCAAGCATTGAATGTTTATTTCCGTTTTATTGTAAAATACAAATTTACATCTTTAGGTTGTATTGCTAAATAGAAGTCGTAAATGTTTTTTGTGTTATTTCTTTCTGTTTTATTTGTGAAATAAGAGTTTAGATCTTTAAGTTTTATTACTAAAAAGACGTTTTGCATGTTTATTGTGTTCTTTCTTTCTATTTTATTGTAAAATAAACAAGATTAGATCTTTACGTTTTATTATTAAATAGAAGTCTTAAATGTTTATTATGTTTTGTTACAAAACACAAATATACAAATATACAAATATACAAATGTTAAATATACGTCTTAACCGATCATTTGTGTACGTTTTATTTCTACGTCTTGTTTCTATTTTACTACCCAATAAATGCTTTAATTAGTTGTATTTAATTTCTAAATAAATATATGTATTAATTGTTTGCTTGTAATGTTTTCATTTTAGCATGTTAGTGTTAGTATTTAAAAAACCCATACACAAATTCAAAGACATGTTTAACTGAAATTATTATTATTTTTTTTTTTTTAAATTACAGGTCAATTAGTAAAGATCTCCAATATCACTAAATACATTTCATTTCATTTAAGGTGCATGCACGCTATCATGGAACACACCGTAGCTATCTGGGTTGTCTGTCCAGGGTCCAGGGCAGTGGGTTAGATATTAGTGGTTAGTGGTTGGTGAGAGAGAAGAGTGTGTAATGGTCTTGCACCTATCCATTGAGTCGTTAAAACTCGCTCTGGGTTGGAGCAGGTACCGGGTTGCAAACCCTGTATCTACCAGCCTTATGTTCGATGTCTTAACCACGATACCACCGAGGCCGGTTACTCAACATATTTGCATAGAAAGAAGTTACGCACTGCGGATTACGCATACGCATGCGGTCTATGGACAAATGTAATGTGTGCAGTTAAAGGGATATACCCTAGTTTTTAAACACTAAGGCAGATTGTTTACTGTTAGAGCCGTTTGTAATAACTGAAATCATATTTTATTTTATTTTTATTGTTTATATTATCCATTCCGTACATTCGAAGTGTTTTTGGTCATATTGGTGTTTTAATATCACAAAATGCATTTCTCATATTTTAAAAAACGCACGTGCGTCTGAGAAGTAACAGTTATGTAGTCGAGTTTTAGTCTATTTTTTATAGGGTATTTCACCATTTCTAAGTCACAGACTCATGTTTCACTCAATTGTAACTTTATCCAAATGTGTTACAGGTTTGTAGATTAACTAAACTTAGTGTGCGTTTTCATGGGCTGAAACTAGGGTCTGTCCCTTTAAGACCAGACAGAAGCGCCTGCTGTATTTAGAGTTGAGTAAATTATATTTATCAGTGATTGACAAATGTTTGAGAAAATCATTAGCACCAACAGAAGCTTTGGCTAGTGCCCTGTGTATTATAGTAACACAGTTTCAGTAGCCCAAACCAAACACTCGCCAGCGAGGACCGATCACTAGAGGATTTGTCAACCCCTGTTTATGCATCTCCGTACACGAGTGGGTATCTGTGCATTATTAATAGTCCTGCAGTGAAATGCTGTTTTTGGGGTCAACATTGCACTTGCGTTCCTATAAAGTTTTTTTGCGGTTTTTATATCTTTGAAGGGTGCTGAACAAGAATCCAAGTGATAACGTCCTGTCAGGTTTGGGCAATTTGCATAATATGCAAATGAAGTCGGCCATTACCGAAATTCAGTTTTTTGGCTATATCTATGTCTAAACCTAGGTTTTCATGGTCAAGGAATATAATAATACCAGTTACAAGTGTCTGAGATGGTGGCCATCTTGTATTCCAAGATGTCCACCACAGTGTTTGGCTATATTTATGGGACTATGGCTATATGGGATAGGACGGAAATAATGATTCTAAACCTAGGGTTTAAGGGTCTAGTAGTAATGGGTAAGGATAATGAATGCCTGAAATAAGTAGATTAAATGGGTCCACGATTACGGGGGGGGGGGGGGGGGGGGGGGGGGTTCCTATATCGTTTGGCCTGTATTGACCAATATCATTTTCTCATTTCAGCCACCAGAGTGAGATATGAGCCAATGCTTATTCCATCCATGTAAAGGCAACTTTACAAACAAGCCCTTGTCAACATCTGGTGCAAACCGTATTCGAAGCATCATTCGGGCGAGTAAGATCTATAAAGATGATCGCCATGTGTCTTTGGAGAAAATGCTTGCTGAAGATGAAAACCTATCTATCCAGTGTCACCGACAATGTGTATCAATCTATGTATCGCAGGTGTCTATAAAACGATTTCTGAAACATAATGACACTGAAAACGCATCACCAGCTCCAAAGCGATCTCGTCGTTCTGATTCGCAAGGAATGACATTTAACTTCCGAGAGCACTGCATATTGTGTGGTGCATTATGTATCATGGATCGCGATCCAAAACATCCAGATCAGTGGAGAAAAGTCACTTTGTGCCGTACGGCCGATCGTGCTGCCGATCGCACCTACAAGCAAAAGATATTGGACACTTGTTTCGATCGTCAAGACAAATGGGCAAAGGATGTTGAAATCCGTGTTGTTGGAGCAGTGAGTGATCTACATGCGGCGGGTGCAAGATACCACATAGACTCTAGGGACGCATTCATGACAGATCGTGCTATAGCAGCAGCTGTCAGAAGCAGCCTTGATCCGAGTCAAATATCTTTGGACTCTTCTTTCCAATCAACTGTATCCGAAATGAAAGCAGACATGACCAAAATATGGAACTCTGTAGATGTTTATAACCTGTATCTTGAAAACAGTGGACAGAAGTTGTCCCGTAGAGCCTTAGTTTCTCGTCTGTCAGACCATTTTGGGCCTGATTTACTCATATTAAGTGGTTCAGGTGTTGCCAGCCTTTTGGTATTTCAGAGTAAGGCATCAGGCCTGTTACATCTGGTAAATGATGAAGACGACATCGATTGTGTATTAGAAAGGGTTGCAAAACGCATTGTCCATGAGATGCAGAGGTTACCTGCTGATAGGAACGTATACCAAGCTAGTGTAGACATTGATATTGCACTGGACTCTTGTCAGTGAAACAGTTCTCTCACTGTTAGTTAAAATGTCTGACAAAATGAACCACACTTTGTCAGCTGCTCTCATTGGCAACATTGTCACCAGCATTTTAACCAACCGATCCACCCCTCTTCAGATTGCACCAGGTGTTGTCCTTAATCAGAGGTCTCTGATTGAACAGTTCTATGATTGCAGGGTAGCTTGTTCTTATGATGAAATATTGCGGTTCAAAGCTTCAGCAGCAGCAGCAGCGCTCAAGAACTTCACCATCATGGGTATGACCTGTCCCAAAGATGGTATCATTCAAGCTGTTGCAGACAACTTCGACGCAAACATATTCTCTCAGAACGGACTTGTTAGCACCCATTCCCTTGCCATTCTAATGACTGTTACTGACAGGTACTTGACTGAGGAATCACATCTTGAGACCTTCCCTAGACTGACAGCAAATGAAATGCAGCAACAGGTAATTGATGACATCCCTGTAGAGAGATACAAAGGTCCCAAAATACCTGATATGCCTGATACTGAGGCTAAGCGAGCTCTATTGCCATTACATGTTCTAGCCGCACAAGTGGTATCACTTTCGAGAGCCCAATCCCTCGACTTCGACTTCTTGCAAGCCATTGACTGATGAGGGCACACCGGAGTTTAATGGATTCAATATTAAGTTGTCAAGGGAACAGGGCCATACCATAAGACCAGCCACAAGACCCATTTACCGCCCATTGATAGACATGAACGCAGCTGACCACGACACAATCCTGACAGCAATGGTCAACACACAAGATCTCACCAATAGCTGCAGACAGCGCATTACCCTCTTCACCAAAGACCAACAACTATACAGGGTTGCTGTAGGCATAAAGTGGGTCTACCAAGACCAGTTTCTGAACTTTATACCAAGACTAGGCGGAATGCACCTTCTGATGAGTTTTGTTGGGTGTGTTGGATACCTAATGGCGAACACTGGTCTAGAAGAAATCATGAAAACAAACTTTGGAGGTGTTCCGAAAATGCTTAGTGGGAAAAGGTTTCCTCAAAACGTCAGAGCTCTTCGGCTTGTTGCGAAGGAAGTCCTAAGAGATATTGTTGGACATTTGGAGAGTCACGCCGATCTTCAAGAACATCTAGAAGTATTGTCACAAGAGAGCAGGACGACACGACTCTGGGTAGACTGTCTAATCAAGCCAGTTTTTCTTATGATGATCTTTGTGCGAGCTGAACGTGAGGCCGACTGGCCACTACATCTATATGCAGTCAAAGAAATGATGCCGTATTTCTTTGCTGCGGGACATCACCACTATGCCCGTTACGGCCTTTATTACCTGAGGTCGATGCAACGTCTCCCCGGTGACATCTTGCATCGTTTCCTGAAAGGGGACCATGTGATGAGGCATAAACCCAGTCTCTTGAATGGTATCAGGTCAGACATGTTTATAGAGAGCACTTTTATGAGATACGGCCACGGTGCTAGAGGCATCATAGGGATCACTCTCAAGCCGTCTGCACTCAAACGATGGGCTCTGAGTATGCATACATGCACCAAGATTGTCAAAGGTGTTGCAGACATATCTAGAGGATACACGGAGGTTGATGTCACGAGTCATAAAGAAGAAAAACCATCTAGGATCCACGGAGACAACCAAGACAGGTCAAAGATTCGAGAGAAGCTGCAATTATGCATACAGCCACTGGATAATGACGACCATCCAAAAGGCCTAGTGAACATCCAAACCGGACAGATACAACCACAGTCTGTAAATGTAGAGCACGCTGTTGACATAGGCAAGGCACAGATGATCGCTTTTGAAAGTAGTCTGCCATCTGGCTTCAATGCCCCTCTATCCAACAAGGTTGTCACGATGGCCGTCAAGAAGAAATCCATCAAGGTTGGGGGCAAATATATATACGATGTCAGTCTGATATACTCACGTGTGTTGGGGATTCAACAAACACGAGACATTGACTTACCAACAGTTCTCAAAAATGAACTTGCCCCCATGCCAACCTCCATGTTCACGGAAAATGGCACCATGCGCATAGCGTCAGCAAAGTCTACACTGAAGAAAAAGCTCCAAGTGTTAGTTTCCTCACATGTTGTTCAGAAGGCAGAAGCTGTTATAATTGACGGTTGCGCTATTCTCTGGTGTGTCCACTGGCCATGTAAGGGTACAGTCAAAGACTTTGTGGACAATGTGTGCAGCTTCATCATCCGTCGAATGTCGCAGGGGGATGTCTATCTTGTATTTGATCGATACTTCGATTTCAGCATCAAAAGCACAACACGGACAAAATGGTGTGGTCAGCAAGCCAGTAGACACCATCGCCTAACCCTCCAAAGTCCTCTCTCACCACAAAAGGTCGTCCTAACTATAGCGGACAACAAAGTTCAACTCATCAAGTTGATATGCACAGAACTGCTCAACAGAGGGGAAAAGATGAAGAACAAGCTCGTCCTAATGGAAGTCAGCTGCGATGTCCTAAGACAGAGGGAAGATCTAGAGAACTTTCATGAAGGTTCCATTAGACCAAATCAATTCCTATTGCCGATAATGTTAACGTTTACTAATAAAACTGATATAAGCAGCGTTTCAACACACCCAGGAAGTACAGCAATAGAAAGTGTGGCACCTCACATCTAATCTAGCTGCAAGAAAATGGGGGATCACGTATCATTTAAGAGATTTAATTTATGTTTTTAATAGCAACTGTCATTTTTGCTGAAAATTGCAGTTCCATTTTTGGGGGTACCCCGCATTAGTTTCAACCTCTGGTATATACTACATAACAACTGTATAACAAATAGAAGTGTATTTATTTATTGTCAATGGATTATAGTATTTGCACAAATAATCAATGTCACATATTACTACCAATCACACCCACAGCTGCTTTTACTCCGTAAATATTTGACGGTGCACGTCGAACTTTGACACGGTACTCTCTTCTTTGGTACTATACAATCTATATCAAAAAAATATATTTTTCAAAAAGTGTCCAATTGGGTGTTTTCATGACTATCAGGATCTTCTGTGTTCTGATATGATGTGACAACATACTTGAAAGTGTTGTTCCTACAGTGCAACCTGATTTAATGTACACCTCAGGAAGCATCAGTGTTATGCAAAGTTGTATACAAATGCAATGTATCATATTTAAAACAAATAATAAATAAAAATACTACTCTTGAACATACATACTATGGGTTGGTTGTGTATGCTTAGTTGTATATGTAGTGTGTGCATGCATAGTCAGAGTCTCTCATTTCCAATAAATAATTACCTTAAAACTCATTTACTGCAGTGACCCTGTGTTTTGAAAGACTTTAATGGGCATATGATAAAAACTTCACTAGAAAAAACGCATATTACATGTGGTATCTGAAATGAACACCACTGCATCCACAAATAGTAGTAAATTAATGTGGTACACATCATGGTGGGGTAAACACCCAAGATATGGACTATGCTTGGATGTCAAGTCACTGAATGCAATATTTTCAAACCCATCAGCCTAGTTGGTTTTTATATATGCATTATTAAATCCACTGACAGCTACCAATATATCTGTTGATATTTTATTAATAATCTCCAGTGATTGGTGCTTACAGACATGTATCATATCTAGAGTTATCATTAGGGTTTTACATCTTTATTTTTTATTTGTCATAAAAAAAGCACATTCAATCCATCAAAAGAGTGCAAAAGTAATTTTTCTTTAATTATTTTCTGTTTTAACTGAATATAATATTTATATCGTATGCATTACTACAATCTGTAATGTAACACATCATTTACATAGTAATATTGGAAAATATAGCTTTACAAGTGTGGTAATAGTGGAAGATAATACTAACACACTCCTAGGTAGATTAACAAATGTGTCAAAATTGCTCTTGTACTTGGTATATACTTCAAATACCCTTTACTATAGAAAACTCACTGAATATATGGACAAGATTTAATGAACTGACCTAAAGCTATCATTACCAAGCTTATATTTGTGTACAAATAAAGAAGAGAATGCAAAATGGCTACACAGAACCCACTTCTGTAGATTTTAATGTTTTTGCCAAACTCACAAAAACAATTGTAAAAACTCCCATATTTGCCTAAAACATAATTCACCAACCTAAAAAGTATGTTAAAATTACAGCAGAAATCAGGTTATTTAAATATAGTCATTCCAGAGACAATTGCATTCAAATATACATTGTTAATGGAGATCTAAAAGCTTAACCTAATATCAGCTAACATTATTTTTTAACGAAAAATAAATTATTACTAATAGCTTATTTCATCTTGCCTAGACTTATTATCCTAAATAAGATTAGTGTTATATGACATGTCCATCACCTTGGATAAATAAGCTTTAAAATATTTTAAGTAAAAAATATGGGCCAAAATCTCCAATTGGTCAGCACAGACTTTTTTTCAAACTCTATTCTCAGCAGTGCACAGTAAATTAATGCCAAGGTCAAGGTCATTATGAACTCCCATGCCTGAGTGTAACCTAATTAAGCAATTATGACTGTCAAATAACAGTAAATGGCACACAATATAAAATAATGATAATATAGTGAATATATGCTATAGGTTCCATTAGACCAAATCAATTCCTATTGCCGATAATGTTAACGTTTACTAATAAAACTGATATAAGCAGCGTTTCAACACACCCAGGAAGTACAGCAATAGAAAGTGTGGCACCTCACATCTAATCTAGCTGCAAGAAAATGGGGGATCACGTATCATTTAAGAGATTTAATTTATGTTTTTAATAGCAACCGTCATTTTTGCTGAAAATTGCAGTTCCATTTTTGGGGTACCCCGCATTAGTTTCAACCTCTGGTATATACTACATAACAACTGTATAACAAATAGAAGTGTATTTATTTATTGTCAATGGATAATAGTATTTGCACAAATAATCAATGTCACATATTACTACCAATCACACCCACAGCTGCTTTTACTCCGTAAATATTTGACGGTGCACGTCGAACTTTGACACGGTACTCTCTTCTTTGGTACTATGCAACCTGAAGAAGCAGATGTAATCATGGTTCATCAAATGTCGAAGCTGGCAGAAGAAGGTGCAACGGCCATCAACGTACTGTGCGATGTTACAGACATGTCCGACACTAGGGTACAAGTATGGTCCCGGAAAATGGGGCGAAAGAACATGACAGCAGCGCCAAAACTAAAGACACTGCCGCCAACAAGCCAAGCATTCGTAAAAAATGTTCGACGTGCTCATTTCCAGACGGCAATTTGGAAGGCGGCCCTTCAATGAAAGCCCCCCAACATGAATCCAGAAGAATACGGATGGGCGCGAGAGGAAACTTCCAAGTCTCTTCTTCCTGTTCCAATACCCACAGACGTTGCACTTGCTCCACCACAAATTCTGGTGTTAATAAGGCACCCCATGTAGAACAGCGCAGTGTGGTTGTTGTGCCGCTCATTTACCATGCACTTTCTTCTGTGCATGTCATAGAGATTCAAATAGTAATTGCCATAATGAACGTACAAAACAGGTAGAACATGACATTGACAATGACGAGACCGACGAGGAGACTGCTGATGACACCAACGATGACTGACCTCTGTTACGTACTTCGTGCTTCTAGTCCTTATAATGGTACCAGCTATTATCCAAAATGTTGGTTAGAAATAGAATCCACTCCTATCTTTATAGATTTCATGCTGATACAAACTGTCCTATCCCATATAGCCATAGTCCCATAAATATAGCCACCCACTGTGGTGGCCATCTTGGAATCATAGATGGCCGCCATCTCAGACACTTGTAACTGATATTATTATATTCCATGACCATGAAAACCTAGGTTTAGACACCATTATTTCCATCCTATCCCATATATAGCCATAGATATAGCCAAAAAACTGAATTTCGGTAATGGCCGACTTCATTTGCATATTATGCAAATTGCGGAAACCTGACAGGATGTTATCACTTGGATTCTTGTTCAGCACCCTTCAAAGATATAAAAACCGCAAAAAAACTTTATAGGAACACAAGTGCAAGGTTATCTGGAATTCTGCAGGTCTATAACCGGCCTCGGTGGCGTCGTGGTTAAGCCATCGTACTACAGGCTGGTAGGTACAGGTTCGCAGCCCGGTACCGGCTCCAATCCAGAGCGAGTTCTTAAAGACATAGTGGGTAGGTGTAAGACCACTACACCCTCTTCTTTCTCACTAACAACTAGCCCACTGTCACTGACAGAACTTAACCTCTCTAAACCGGATCCCTTTTAAACCGGACGTTTGTCTAGGTTCCAAAGGTTAGTCCTCCATTTAGGAGATAATCATAATAGAGTTTTTAGAGTTGCGGGTGTTATTGTCTATTTGATCCCGTAAATGAAATGTTTGACCGAAGCGTTTACCTGAGGTTAAACATGAAACATTTGCTGGCATCAAATAGACAATAACACCCATAAATCTAAAAACTCCACATGGTTATGTCCATTGTAAACTGAATCGTTTCTCTACGGAACTAACTCTATATTTGGTATTTTTTTAAACAAAAAAATACCTGGCTACATTCTAACTGTAGACCCTTGAACCGTCAACTTGGCCTGTTCCAATTGCTAATGACGAAAGTGTTATTTTTACTTGATCCCGAAAAAAGAATGTAATTAACCAATTAAAATACAGAACACACATTCGCCATCAGTTAACAATTTTGTCTGATTTTCTTCAAGGGTGATGGGTGGGGTCATTTATCTGCATGGTGAATATGCCGCAAGAAACATGTAAACGCTTTAGCCACAGACGTAGTATTGCCGTCTATGGGATCTGTATTGGTAGAATATACCCTATTGAATCGTGATCAAAATGTCTTTTGTTCTTTGTTTATTTTCCAGACAACAATACGATAGATCATTAATACTCTTTTAGAAGTAAGAACGATTTAATATAGATATGATTGACAACAATGGCGGCGGATTAATATTACAAAGGAGATTTGTGGGGTTTCGATTTTGTTCATCAGATTATGCTTGTAACAAAGACATTTGCATCTAGAAACAACAAATTGCAAATATATAATAAATGGTAATGAATAGTTAGTGGGGTTTTTTTCGTATTCAAAAAATTAAAAAGATTGTAATGATCCGAATTGCATTCAAATGATAAAAAGAATTAAGAAAAAGTTTAGAAATATAATTTGATGGACGAATGGATTAATAGAAATTAATTTGTAGAAAACACTGAGGCTTTAAGGTTTTGTGATCTATTCGAGATTAAACTTGAAAAGAGTTAAAGGGACATACCCTAATTTTTAAACACTATAGCATATTTTTCACTACTGGAGCTGTTTATGATCACTGAAATCAAACATTACTGATATTTAATTGCTTAGATTATCCATTTCCGTAGAACCGAACTGTTTCTGGTCATCCTGTTGTTTCTAATACCGCAAAATGCATTTTTCATATTTTTAAAAACGCACGTGCGTCTGAGAAGTAGCGGCTATTGATCGAGTTCTAGTCTATTTTTAAGGATAATTTCCGGTTTTAACGTCACAGACTCTTGTTTGACTCTGTTGTAACTTTATCCAAGTGTGTTACAGGTTTGTAGATTAACTAAACCTAGTGGTGTCCATTTTGACGAGTTAAAACTAGGGTCTGTGCCTTGAAGAAAAAATTGTCAAAGAGGAAGGAAAGACGACAGCAAGACAGACACGACAGACACATCATTGTGATACTAGTAATTCACTGGTTTACATAATCACGGATCCATGGTAAACAGATATGCACACAGAGCTTTGGTCGTTAAAGATGCTGTATTAGTTATAAGATTATCGTGAGTTACAATGGCAGCAAACACGAGGTAGCCTCTTTATAGAGACATTCCTGAGTTTGCTGCATTGTATGATGTTTCTGACTAATAAAATATTTCTACGATTAAACTTACATATTAAATATATTTTCTTGTTTAGAATATCAGTGTCTGTATATTCAATGTGTTTCTGGTCGTCTTAATATTCCTAAGAAGCCCAAACTGGATTTTGTCTTCAAATAATTTCGTACGTACCAAAAATCAATATTTTAGGAAATAAAATGAAATTTAACTTAGTACAAATATTAGAACGATCAGAAACAAGTTTACTACACAGACACTAATATTTTATGCAGAAAAATGTATTGATATGTAATTACAATCGGTAAAAAGTCTCTTTTAGTCGATAACATTTTAAAAACTGCAGCAAACTCAGGAATGTCCCTTTAACATGTGATAAAAACAATGATATCGTGATCATTGTGACTATGTAGATTAGCAGTACACACCAATTACACGCCATAATGGTTGTATAATATATACTCTTCAAACAAAGTAGGGGAACTCTAATAAGAATTTACAATTGCTAAAATTGTAAGATATATTAGCTGTTGGGGAATTGTTATATGATAATAGTGAATTAATTGGGCAAACATTACAACCGGTAGTTCAGTATTACAGTAGGTTTTATGACTACAAAAGATCTTGAAGGACGATTTGGGTCAGAAGTGAAATTGGAAAGGTAACTTTTTTTATCAGTAAATCGCAAATTAAAACAATAAAAATCACTAAAAACAAAACAATAACAACTGTATGATCAACAGAATGAAAATGCTTGACAGAAATTATGTTCCACAGTGATTAATCGACCTTCCTGGAAATTATCAAAATCGAGAATGACACCCCATGCACGTGTACGGGGCAACTGCGTGATGCATGTACAAACTATGGAATGTGTTTCGGTGTGTTGATAAACAGACCTGAACGTTCTTTACTAGGATGTCTGTGATCAAAACGTATATCCGCTTCTAATAGTTGATATTAACATTAATATTTCAGGTTCCCCTACTTTTTTGAAGAGTATATATAGGTTGTCAACAGTCCATAATCTGGTTGGTTCCATCGATATTATATACATAAAAACTACTGACCTGATCTTTGTCGTTTTGTGAACATTTTACTACCACCGAGTGAGGTATACAAAAGCGAAGTTAGAAAATAGCTGTGGAAAAAATCATCGTACACTATGTTGAATTGTCTTAAATTTTATAAGAACGCGATTTAAAAGAATAGCACGATTTTAAAACAGAAGGGAGATCATGGACAAGAGATATGCTGTTATTTTCTCAGCACTTTTCTGCATTTTGAAGTCAGGTAAGTCAGAATATTGTGAATAGGTTAAGTTAGAATATTATGGAGAAGTTTGGTCAGAATATTATTAGTATGGTATACCAGATTATTATGAATACGTTAAGTCAGAATATTATGAATACATTAAGTCAGAATATTATGAATATATTAAGTCAGAATATTGTGAATACATTAAGTCAGAATATTGTGAATACAATAAGTCAGAATACTGTGAATACATTAAGTCAGAATATTATGAAGACGTTAAGTCAGAATATTGTGAATACATTAAGTCGGAATATTATGAATACATTAAGTCAGAATATTATGAATACTTTAAGTCAGAATATTGTGAATACATTAAGTCAGAATATTGTCAGAATATTATGAATACATTAAGTCAGAATATTATGAATATATTAAGTCAGAATATTATGAAGACGTTAAGTCAGAATATTATGAATACATTAAGTCAGAATAGTGTGAATACATTAAGTCAGAAAATTATGAAGACGTTAAGTCAGAATATTGTGAATACATTAAGTCAGAATATTATGAATAAGTTTGGTCCGAATAATAGTATGAGTACGATATATCAGATTATTATGAATACGTTAAGTCAGAATATTATGAATAAGTTTGGTCCGAAAAATAGTATCAGTACGATATATCAGATTATTATGAATATGTTAAGTCAGAATATTACGGACACATTAAATTAGAAAATGACTACGTTAAGCCTAAAATTCTGTTGAACCATAATATTCTGAATAAAGTGAACTTCATGGTCTAGTGGATAAGCTGCCGGAAAATCAAGCTGACTACAGTGGTTCAAATCCCACCAAAGCTGGTTCACACTATCATTCATATTTCTTATCTATCACCTTCTTCCTACCATTCTCATTATCTCAATATTTAAAAAAAAAAACTTTCTAACTTCTCCCACGATTTCAATCTGTTTCGAACTTCTTTGTCAGTTTCCTCCGACACTTGTCTTCTGGGCTGTCTACACCATCATGTACCTGTCTCAACTTCCCCCACGGGTGCAGTCTCTGTGTACTTCCCTGCACCCACCTGACATTCACGTCCTCTGCCGCTAATAAAGCTGGTCTGACCCGTGACACTAACGACCGCCGGTAGTAGTGGAGCATAGTAGGTGGTTACAAATCCTCCTAACAATGCCAGAAGTAACTACTGAACACCCTCCGAAGTCAGACTAAGCTCACAGTTAAAAGCTCATGGGAAATGACGAGTGTGTTCCACGGATAGCCACAAGAGACAAGCATATATCGCGATTGGAGAGACAAGGATTGGGATGTGGAGGTGGACAGCGAACGAAGTTGAAAGATAGGAGGAGTTGCCAGATCGGGAAGAAATGAGATGGAATTCAAAGGAGAGGAAGGAAAGAAGGCAGTGGGATAATAAATTAATAAATAAATAAATAATAATAATATTAATAATAATAATAATAATAATAATAATAATAATAATAATAATAATAATAATAATTATAATTATAATAATTAAATAATTATATTATGAGTACGATTTACCTGATTATTGTTATTATGTTACGTCAGAATATTATGAATACGATAAGTAAAAAATTGTATGAATGTTTGGTCTGAATATTATGAATGCAATATACCAGATTATTATTAATATGTTAAGTCAGAATATTATAAATACGATAAGTCAGAATATTATGAATACGATAAGTAAAACTATTATGAATATGTTTGGTCTGCATATTATGAATATGATATACCAGATTATTATTAATATGATAAGTCAGAATATTATGAATACGTTACGTCAGAATATTATGAATATGATATACCAGATAATTATGAATATGATATACCAGATAATTATGAATACAATATACCAGATTATTATAAATACGATATACCAGATAATTATAAATACGATATACCAGATAATTATGAATACGATATACCAGATTATTATAAATACGATATACCAGACTATTATAAATACAATATACCAGATAATTATGAATACGATATACCAGATCATTATGAATACGATATACCAGACTATTATAAATACAATATACCAGATTATTATAAATACGATATACCAAATAATTATGGATACGATATACCAGATTATTATGAATACGATATACTAGATTATTATACATATGATAAGTCAGAATATCATGAACACTTTAGATCCCTAATATTATGACTATGATATACCAGAATATTATGACTACGATATACCAGATTATTATACATATGATAAGTCAGAATATCATGAACACTTTAGATCCCTAATATTATGACTACGATATACCAGATTATTATACATATGATAAGTCAGAATATCATGAACACTTTAGATCCCTAATATTATGACTATGATATACCAGAATATTATGACTACGATATACCAGAATATTATGACTACGATATACCAGAAGAATATTATGACTACGATATACCAGAATATTATGACTACGATATACCAGAATATTATGACTATGATATACCAGAATATTATGACTACGATATACCAGATTATTATGACTACGTTATACCAGAATATTATGACTACGATATACCAGAATATTATAAATACAATATACCAGATTATTATAAATACGATATACCAAATAATTATGGATACGATATACCAGATTATTATGAATACGATATACTAGATTATTATACATATGATAAGTCAGAATATCATGAACACTTTAGATCCCTAATATTATGACTATGATATACCAGAATATTATGACTACGATATACCAGATTATTATACATATGATAAGTCAGAATATCATGAACACTTTAGATCCCTAATATTATGACTACGATATACCAGATTATTATACATATGATAAGTCAGAATATCATGAACACTTTAAATCCCTAATATTATGACTATGATATACCAGAATATTATGACTACGATATACCAGAATATTATGACTACGATATACCAGAAGAATATTATGACTACGATATACCAGAATATTATGACTACGATATACCAGAATATTATGACTATGATATACCAGAATATTATGACTACGATATACCAGATTATTATGACTACGTTATACCAGAATATTATGACTACGATATACCAGAATATTATGACTACGTTATACCAGAATATTATGACTACGATATACCAGAATATTATGACTACGATATACCAGATTATTATGACTACGTTATAACAGAATATTATGACTACGTTAAGGTTACAGACCCTAGTTTTCGAACACTACGAAGTATTATTCACTATTAAAGCCGTTTTTGATTATTTAAATTAAAAGTGCTTACATTTTACTATTTAGAATATTCATTTTCGTGCACCTACATGTAAAGTGTTTCTGGTCATCCAGCTTGATATAATACCCTAAAATGCATTTTTCATAATTCTAAAAACGCACTGACTTATATATATATGTATATATATGTATATATATATATATATATATATATATATATATATATATATATATATATATATATATATATGTATATATGTATATATATATATGTACATATATATATATATATATATATATATATATATATATATATATATATATATATATATATATATATGTATATATATCGGGTTCCCCCCCAAAACATCAACATCAACAAAACAAACCTCCACCCCTCTTTACTGATTAAGGACTTGAGGAATATTTACACGACGATTGTAATAGTTTGCACCTGTTATCATTTGGGTATTGCCCATTGTGCTAAAATGTGCAAGTAAACGGGACTGAATTTTAAACAGTGACAAATTGATAATTACCTGTCAAAACGCGTTTATAGTGCGCAAGATTTATACCGCTCGATCCCTACACGGTCTCGTTGTATAATATTCTTACGCACTATAAACTCGTGCAATAAATAGCATGGCAAAACAACTGGTACCTGGTTCTGTCTATTTATTAGATCATACTTATAGTTTTTACGCTGGTGTGCATTCAACAACCTTAAACCATACATGGTAATCCAAAAGAGAAACCGTGATTACATTCGTTTTTGGTCTCCGAGTTAAGCAGTTTTGATCCGTTTCCAGCATTGATTTAACTGTCATTATGCAACGTCTTCATGTTTTGTTTTGCCATATTGGTGAATCAAACCACCCAAAATTGTATTGGATATTATGCATCTGAAAAAAAGAAAGATCGTACAGATCCACATATTTATTAATAACCTTTCATGATAGTTGATACCAAATACAGAGATGACATTCTTAGATACGGATGAATCATGGAGAGAGGATTCTGTGGCTTATGCTACAGTGTTTCCTTTTTCCATCAGACGCAATTATTTCCACGAGATTAACGGATATGTTCTGCTGAAACCTGGGAAATCATTCAAGTCCTGAAAGAAATTAAATATTACACATGGCATCCAAAAATGTTTTTACACTCACTTTCGTGTCTCTACACTTTACAAATTAGGACGCTGGAACATGGATGTTGATACGGACGTGTGCCTTGTTATGTATTGCCAATACAAATATTGGATTCTGTTGGGTGCCCAGTCTATCGCAAAGGGTAATGAAAAGACAGCCAAAGATGCAAACTCGGCTTTAAATGTTCCTCATATCGAGGTTGGTGTGCCTTACATTGATATTAAACATCAAATTAACCAACATATATTTTCAACTTGGCAAGATGATTGCAACCGTGTTGTTGCGAACAAGCTTCATTGTTTTCCAAGCCAGTGCTTGAAGAATGACAGTCCTGTAGTCGGTACAAGAAGGACGAAATAGTCTTGTGTCGTGGATACGTAACACATTCATTTATTCTGAAGAAGGATCCCCCCATCTCAGAGTTGAGCACGGTTAGTTTACACTGACCTTTTTACCACATGTCGGTGGATGGTAATCGTATAGGGCCGACGAGGAGAGATGTAGTTTGTAGACACAATTTAATAGAATCGTTTTTGTTCGACCTTGCAGTTTCTAAAACGTTGATTTGTATTTCAAAATTGTAATTATACTTACCTGTGATTATACTGGGTTTCTAGAATTTTTATAAATTCCACTAGCCATGGGATCAGTGATTTTTAAAATTTACTAGTCACAATTAAAAATTCACTAGCCCAACTTTACTTTAAGTTAATACAAGTTTACTAAATAGTAGTAATAATCGAATATGACACCTACATAGGGAGGTAGAGCTTAAAAACACTAACATTGGTGGGTGGGGAGGATAGTTATATTTACAAAATAAGACTTAACTGCAATATTTGACAAAATATTTTTACTAGCCGTCGGGCATGGCAATAGAAGTTATTTTCTAGCCTAACATTGAGTATCTCTAACCATGGGTGTGGGGCTACCACAATCTAGAAGCCCTGTGTGATATTTATACTTTTGCACAGCTCTCTGCATTGTGTTCTAACTTAACTTTAGATTACTTTTGTTTTTGTATCAGTGATCATTAATTCATTTATACATTTAACATTGTTTGACACGCAATAGCCCGTGTATTTTTGTGCTGGAGTGTCGTTAAACATTCATTCATTTATTCATTTATTAATTAATCAACGACAATACATGTATTTTAATGTATATGTTGATAAAAAAAAAAAAAAAAAAAAACCAGAAAAGAAAATCACTCAATAATCCTTCAGTTAATTTAATTTTTATTTCAGTTTTATCTCTTAACTGTTCTGAACCGGCACCTGTTGCTAATGCTTACCGTACCTGGCGAGGAGGAACACCCGGAAGTAACGTCACATACGTCTGTCTTTAGGTACTGTCTTTACGACTACAGCCACACTTCCGGTGATCTGACCAGAATTTGTGACGGGACCAGTGGCCAATATAGCGGCACGGAACCAGTTTGTACACGTGAATATATTTTACTTACTCATCGCACATAGCAGTAACAATAAAATTAATTACATTACAAGTATTGAAGCTAATTATTTCATACTAGTTCCAATCAGTAAAAACTCAGTTATATATACTCTTCAAAAGAAGAAACGCAAAACCACATTGTCGTAACATTTGGAGAATTGATTTAATTATTGAATGGTGAGTACGATAATTACCAAATGTTGCAGGATTGTTCACAGTTCACTCTAGTCCATTGTGAGTAAGTGATAGGACACACCACCAAGGTCAAGGTCATCTGGAGTCAATACCGGGTGTGGCCTCCGCGTGTGTTGACAACTGCCTGGCACCGCCTGCCCATTGAAGCAATCAGAGTACGGATGACGTCCCGGGGGATGGTGGCCCACTCGGCCTGCAAGGCAGCTGCCAGCTCGGGCAGGGTCTGGGGCTGTGGTTGTCGCTGTCGGAGGCGTCGGTCCAACTCGTCCCATAGATTCTCAATTGGGTTCAAATCCGGTGATGTCGATGGCCAAGGAAGGACATTAATGTTGTTGTTCTGTAGGAAAGCCGTTGTGAGACGTGCTGTGTGAGGCCTGGCGTTGTCATGTTGGAACACTGCGTTGGCGTTGGCCATAACTGGAACGATGTGTGGCCGGAGGATCTGGTCAGTGTAGCCCTGTGCATTCAGGTTGCCCTGCACGTGGACCAGGTCAGTTCTGCCAGTGTGTGAGATGGCTGCCTACACCATGGCACTACCCCCGCCGAATCTGTCCACTTCCTGCACGCAGTTTGCCGCATAACGTTCACCACGACTCCTATACACGCGACATCTTCCATCATGACGTCGGAGCAGAAATCGGGACTCGTCACTGAACCACACCTGTCTCCATCGCAGTTGAGGCCATTGTCGATGAATCTGGCACAACTGCAGTCGGAGTCGACGGTGTTGTGGTGTTAAGATGACACCTCGAACTGGACGTCTGGCACGAATTCCTACCTCACGTAGGCGGTTCCGTACGGTCTGGTCGGATATCCTGCGCAAACCTGGTATTGTGCGGCTGTGGAGGTGGCAGTAGTCAATCGTTCCCGAAGGTGGCGTACCCGGATGTAGCGGTCCTGCCCGGGGGTAGTGACCCGTGGTCGACCGGATCTAGGGAGGTCACGTGTTGATCCATGTTGCTGGTAACGGTCCCACAGTCTGGAGATGGTGCTTGGGGACACATGGAATGCCCTGGCAACGGCCGTTCTGGATTCGCCTGCGTCTAGTCGGCCGATGGCATTGTTTCTCTGCGGTTCACTGATACGTGGCATGTCCTGGATTGTCAACTGTCGGCCAGATACAGAGGCCAGGCAAGCGAACACCCTGCACTTTTATACTGTCGGTGTTCATGTTGCACGTGCAGACAACGCACGTGCAGTGGTGACATGGTTTGCACGTGGCTGCGTTTTTGCGAATATTCACATTTTGGAACTTTATTGTACAGTAGCTGCGTTTTATCGAATGTAACCGTGGGAATGTGTTTGGGACATGCAATGACCTTATATTCACAAAGCATGAACCGGTAGGAAACATAAAATCGGAGTTATAACCCATTTGTACCCTTTTGCGTTTCTTTTTTTGAACGCGTCCCCCCAAAAAATTGTTCAAGTGCCCTCAAAATGTCCAAGTGCCCTTTTTGTTTGTAGAATTTTTTTTTTTTTAAGTAAACAATAATTATATTGTAGATAAATGAAATCAAGATTTTCGTGTACATGCGCAAGCTTGCAGATATGTGTCTGTGTTATTGAGTCTCAATGGGGCCCCATTGAGGTTCTAACGCGAGTGACGCCAATTTACTTCATTATTGCTAGTATATTATGACGTAGAACTGTAGGAATTCATATTAATTGTAAATATCAAAACTTGTAGTAAGGTGCCCTTTTGACGAGTCAATGTGCCCTTCTTTTTTGGTCCCCCCCCCCCTAAAAATATTTCCTGGATCCGCCCATGTACACGTGCCCAATTAAGACGATTTAGACGATGACGTTGCGTTAAAACGCATCCGACGTAAGGACGTCGTGCATGTAAACCGTTCTCCCGCAGACGATTACGAACAGTTTGCCCACTGATTCGGTTATTATGAAGCCCAGGTGTGTTAGCAGCAGTAGCAGTGGCAGTTTGGAATCAATTGCGCAAATGCGTGTTCATGATATAGCGGTCTTGACCACGCGTTGTAACACGCGGACGTCCACGACGTGGCAAGTCGTTGGTGCTTCCTGTCGTTCGAAATCTTACGCGAAGATTTCGTATCGCTCGACTAGAACTCCCGACATGCCTTGCAACGTCTTCTGTCGACATGCCAGCATCAAGCATGCCAATCGCCCGTTCGCGTAAATTATTGGATATTCTTGGCATACTAAAAATGCTACAATGTAAAAAACGTTAATGTTTTTACAAATTTTGAAGCGTTTTCGTTCACTTGACAACAATGTCAGTAAGACAAGTAAAACAAATTGACCGAATACTACACGGGACATGTCGAACCATGCATGCACGTGCAAATAAAATTCATGAATCCTGATAATACAGCTCAAGGCTAATACTACCTATATAATTTCATTACACAATGAATTCTTTAACACAACAAATACTATATGTACAAATCGGAAGTTTCTTTTTTTGTTCAGTATATATACTACGAGTTTTCTGCGTCTCGGTAGTTTACTCAATACAGTATAACATATCTATCTATCTATCTATCTATCTATCTATCTATCTATCTATGTGTGTGTATGTATGTATGTATGTATGTATGTATATATATATATATATATATATATATATATATATATTATATAATTACAAACTTCCGAATTTATACGATTTACTGTATTCTGATTGGCTGACGTCACTAAAAAAACCAAGCGTTATCCTTCCATAAACCTCATAAAAATACGTCATCACGGAAGACCAAGATCGAAATAACCGCACAACACCAACAGTCACTGCACGTAAACAAAAGTTAATATCAAGGTCACTTTGCGATAGAAAAACTCAAGACAAATCTGCAGATGAAATTGTTTCATTTTTTAAAAAGAAGTTATAATAAAGATATATACACTGTTTTTGTTGATTCAATACCTATTTTTATTTTTGGCGGGCAATTTCCAATAGTATGTATACATGTATTCCTACGCTTATTTACAGAACATGGTTGACGGTAAGAACGAAAGAAATTATTTTTGAATGTTTTAAGGTACACTTCTTGTACTGTTTGTAATTATAAGAATGGTTTATCATTTTTTAGGAATTTATCGATGTATAAAAGTCACAAATATAGTATAAAATCGCGTAGCGTAGCGAAGCGATTTTATACCATTTGTGACTTTTATACATCGATAAATTCCTAAAAAATGAGAAGCCGTTCTCACATAAGTTTGCGGGTGATTGTTTTGTTCATACCCGGATAAATGTAAAAGAAATAGCAGGCAATACTTATAATTAAATTTGAAACATAGTTACTAATATTAAGGGTAAAACTTCATACTTTATTTTGAATTTTTTTTTTTTTTTTTTTTTTGGTTATAACAATAACGCTCAGTAAGACAAATTACCAATATAAAATGACGTCATCATGTATGACGTTCCCTGATGACGTAATTTTTACATACATCGTGAAATGAACAAACTCCCGTTGCTATGGCTGGACCAATGGGATGACGTTATACTGTAATGAATGCAATGCTACTGTGTTTTTATTTTTTAAAAATCCCCCAAATATTAAAAACCTAATTATCTATTCTCCTTATTTACAATATTCAATGAAAATGTTTGTAGTAAGTAAAAGTATGACGTAATTGTTTGGTGTGTTTTTTTTGTTGTTTTTTTGTTGTTCTCTTCACATGACGTCACTAACTTAGGAGCGAACCAAAGGCAAATTTATTGGTATTGTAGTCTGTGTTTTGAACATGATTTATTGTAAAACAGAATACACTGAAAGAAATAGTTTCGTTGGCTGTTCATTTCTGTTGCAAGATATATGGATATGATTGGATTTTACATTTTTGAGCGGTGTTTCAACCTCATATTGAATTATTTCGAGGAATTCGCCTGGTTTAATTTTGTACAAAATACACGTTGATGGGGTAGGTCTAGAAGTTTATAACTGTTGCTAACATATTTTCACTTAAAGTTTTTTATAAATACATAAAATAATATGCATTTTCTAAAGTGTAAGTATTATTTTGAAGCGTTTTTCAAAATTGTGAGATATTTTAAAGCAGATAATGTTGTTTAAAACTGCGTTTAAAACTCAAGTCATTTCCACCTTGTCTTCTTTGTCAATGTTATTGTCCTAAAATGTATGTTCTAAAAAAAAATAAGGTACTTCAGATTGTGATATAATTATTTCTGATGAACCTGCACCCTTTTGAGAACACAAACTAGAAGAGCAGACCACAAGACACATGCTCGCGGTGGGTGCACGTTCATTTTTACTAACGAAGTCTTAACGGTTACAATGGCACGAAATAATAACAAAAAAGTAACAATAAAACCATTTTTATCTGAAGTTAGTAATGTTTTTGAACATTATTTATATCGACGTTTAAATATAATGGAAGACGCGGAATTAATATACTAACGAAAACACCACACATGAGGCTAAGTGACCGCATATCGGATGAGTTCTCGGAATTTTGTCATCGCGATAAATCCTGGTTGCCCATGACAGCGTACATCTATCGTCCGATTTATCACGAAAATTAACCAGTGGAAAAAAGGCTTATATGAAAGTTGTATTAGAATTATTGTTTTATAACATTTTTTAAATTCTTTCAGCCACATCAAGTAGTAATATTCATGTAAACGTCTTATCTGGAACCAAGTCAACTGTGTTTGAGTCGGACGGACCACAGACGTCCCCAGTGGTGAGAACAAAGTGTCCAGATTTTGTGTATGGAAACGTTGTTAATGTAACTGGAGACACTGCAAATCCGTCTGCCCTGGAAATATGCCACGTTGAGATATACGGACGAAAACATAGCTGTGAGTATGAAAGTCAAAGCCGTTCGGGCCTTGTGGTTAAAGTTGAGTTTATACTCTGACTGCCGACTTGTTTTAGTATTGGTCATACCTAACATGATAATATATTTGCTAAAGTTGATTTCAGTTCCTGTTTTACTGCTTTCGCATCGATTACGAACTTGGTCACACTTAATATATATATATATATATATATATATATATATATATATATATATATATATATATATATATATATATATATATATACACACACACACACACGCCTGTCATAGGCGCAGGTGTTGGTCCCTGCTGGCTCCTACGATATTCAACCGCAGAAACAGGTCAGAAAGAAATGCTTTATTTAACGACACACTCAATACATTTTATTTTCGGTTATATGGCGTCAGACATATGGTTAAGGACCACACAGATTTTGAGAGGAAACCCGCTGTCGCCACTTCATGGGCTACTCTTTCCGGTTAGCAGCAAGGGATCTTTTATTTGCGCTGCCTACAGGCAGGATAGCACAAACCATGGCCTTTGTTGAACCAGTTATGGATCACTGGTCGGTGCAAGTGGTTTACACCTACCCACTGAGCCTTCCGGAGCACTCACTCAGGGTTTGGAGTCGGTATCTGGATTAAAAATCCCATGCCTCGACTGGGATCCGAACGCAGTACCTGCCAGCCTGTAGACCGATGGCCTAACCACGACGCCACCGAGGCCGGTAAACAGGTCAGATGACGGAAATAAATATCATGACTGGTAGATAGCTACAACAAAATAGAACATTTCCTGGTGAAGATAAACAGGCAGTGTAACGCCGCATATAGCGCGCGCCGCATATAGCACAACGGTGAGCGAAAAGCTATGTTTCCATTAATGCGGCTGCGGTCCGGGTGCGTCCGATTGCGGTGCGGGTGCTTACGTTTGTTGTGTTTCCATTAATGCGGCTACTGACTGCGATTACTCCAGTAATGACATTCAAGATGCAAACAATGCAACATCACTTATTATTTAAAAAGAGCCTATTGTGATAGTCGCAACGTATAATTTGATACAGAAAAGATTAAAAAAAAAAAAAAAAAAATAAGAAACAAACAAACAAACAAAAGGAAGCGCCATTGTTAAAAATGAGAACAAACAAGGAGTATACCAGAACCATACAGGTCTATGCATTTTCATATGTTCTTATATCAATAATATTTGTAATCGGCTTCGGTAAATATTTCTGTACTTATGTAACTTTTATCCGCCCGGTATTAGAATATGCATCGGAAGTATATATATTCATTACGTAATCAGTGCGATGCCTTATTTCTGTTTTGTTTTTCTTTTAGCATACCTGATGCCTAATTATCGAATACAGAGAACTTTATTGCGTTTTTTCTCTGTTTCCTTTATTATTCTTTTTCTTTTTTTTCTTTCTCTCTTTCAACAATATTTATTTCTGTTCATAACATGTATTTATCATATCACTACTAAGGAATAGCATTGGGCACGCCCATTACATAAATCACATATTTTGAGACATAAGTATGCAAATATTTAGAACATAAGTATGCAAATTACATTATTATGCAAATTATATACCGATAACGTAGAACTATTTTCACCTGTCAAAATTGTTGACAAACAAAGATGGCGTCTTTTGAAGTCGGAGATAGCGTTACTATCGATAAAAAAGGAAGTGCTACAATCAAAGCAACTCTACCTTCCGGTAATTATATAGTTATGATTGACGGGTCCAGTTATCAAGCTGAATTGTCACCAGAACGTTTACAGTTGGTGCAAACAGGGGATAGGGTAGATCCACGGACATCGAAGCAGACAAATACAGATAAACAAGCCGAGGTTGATATTTCCCATATTAAGTGACGAATTCTATTTATCATATCACTGTCAATTTTGTTTATTTTTCACTTAAATGATTAATAAACAAAACCCCAACGCTCGGACGTAACAATCTGTTATGACGTATGAATACATGTACATGTCAATCACTCAGCTGATAATCGGTTTGTCAATACACCTTGAAGGTTATCTATGCTTTCTGAAACTAGGTTAAAAGCGGAAACAAAGATTGTAGCTATTTAAACAATTTAATACTAATTTAACAGTTTTATATATAAACAATGAAATTATAATAAAATAATTGACAATAGCCACATTTTTCAAAATAACTTTTCGCGGCATTTTGCTGAGTACTACGTCATTGTCAGACATAGGCCTATCTACGTCACATATATTTGCATGATGGTGCTGTGAACATATGTTTGACAGTAAGGACGGGACACGTCTGTTGTGAACATCATCATACAGATGTGTATGATGGTGCTGTGAACATATGTTTGACAGTAAGGACGGGACACGTCTGTTGTGAACATCATCATACAGATGTGTATGTTGGTGTTGTGAACACATGTTTGACAGTAAGGACGGGACACGTTTCTTGTGAACATCATCATACAGATGTGTATGTTGGTGTTGTGAACACATGATTGACAGTAAGGACGGGATAAAGTTTCTTGTAAACATCATATATATTTGTATGATGGTGCTGTGAACACGTTTGACATTAAGGACGGGACACGTCTGTTGTGAACACCATCACACATATTTGTATGATGGTGCTGTGAACACGTTTGACAGTAAGGACGGTACACGTCTGTTGCGAACATTATCACACAGATTTGTATGATGTTGTGGACACATGTTTGACAATAAGGACGGGACTCCCTGTTTTCTTTACAGCTGGCTGTGATAGACCTGGCGTGATAGTCGGCATAAAACCCATGTACACCAACGCTGCTTTCAACGCAGTTGCTAAATACCTATGTGACGACAGAGCGGGTTTCTTCTTCATAGGTGGAGGTTTTAAAAGTACCTGCAGCATTCCTGACAGTCAGTGGAAGAGATCAGCTCCCAGCTGTCAGGAAGGTAAGACCATGGTTCATTTCCTTT